>NC_092173.1:26073443-26170943 GCF_045791955.1 Oncorhynchus clarkii lewisi | reverse complement strand
CTGTGTGTCTGTGTGTCTGTGTGTCTGTGTGTCCATAGCGACACTGCTGAAGACTGAGGCGGGCTCCCTGCCGGAGGGGAAGGTGAAGATCAAACTGGAACATGACGGGACAATCCTGGACGTAGATGAGGATGACGTGGAGAAGGTGGGGGGGGGGGGGACTACACCTTCAATGGGGTGCATGTAGGGGAAAGATCCAAGAAGGAGGGAGGGGGTCTTTGCACTTGTCAGTCAGCCCGTCTGGAGCGTGTAGCAGTCACAGATGGTCAGCCCAGGCACAGGAGATTGTGGGACGTCTGTGGAGAGGGCGACAGGTTAGAGGGGAAAAGGTGTGAGTTTTGCAGGCCTCGATCAGGTGACTCACACAGACATGGCACCAGGCCCGAATCACAGAGAGATCAGTGACAGGACGCTTTAAAAACTGTTTTGGCACAAAGCATCAAAAACCTCCTGTCATTCACAACATGCTGTCTCCAAGACCTTGACTAGAGGATGTCTGCTCTGCTTTCAGGAGAAATCCCCACCTGGTGTTATAGACTGTAATTTAACTCTCGTAGGGTGAACTGATAAAAAGAGTGACTTTGAACAGTTAGTGTTTTCAAAGCGTCAAGGTCACTGTCTAATCAAACATTTGAATCTGTTTGATTAAGGAAGTGCAAACTGGGACCTGTCTGAGGTTGGAGGGAGACATCTGAGACTTGGCATTAGGTTCCTGGTGGCAAGTCACGGTGTGGCATACTAAATCGCTGCTCGACTTCTCTTAATATTGCTCCTCTACTCCTCAGTGAAACTCAAGACATTACCAGTGAGATTGCCAGTCTCAAATGGACCCCTGGCCTCTACCCCTATAAAATGCTCTTTGTTTATATCAATCTGAAAAGACGAAATAGGTGTAGGTAACCTGGAGAAACTTATCAAAAGGCATGGTGGTAATCTTGGCAGATTTTAACTCTGTTGTTGGTCATTTCTGTGAGCAGTCCCACTTCAGACAACCAGAGTCCCAGTATGTATGATGTTTTCATATTGCTGAGTGTACCTTTAATAAAGCTCTAGTATTACAACACTCCTCAGTCATTAATCGTTCACCTTTGACCTTTGCTCCTGTCCCAGGCGAACCCCCCGTCGTTTGACCGCTCTGAGGACCTGGCCTCGCTGCAGTACCTCAATGAGTCCAGTGTGATGCACTCCCTGCGGCAGCGCTACGGGGGAAACCTCATCCACACACACGTCGGGCCCAACATGGTCATCATCAATCCCCTCAGCGCTCCCTCCATGTACTCAGAGAAGGTGAGGAGAGAGGACACACACAGCAGATACATATCTACACACAGACACACACACACACGCGCATACCGACAGACGCACATTTCGTGACCTTTGAGAAGATATCTGTACCACTCCACTGACATGATTCTGGTTTATTCTCTGTTAGAATGGTTTCATGCATGCTACTTAATGCTATTCTTGTTTGTGCATTTCCTTGCTATTATGTCATAGTATTTGCTGTTAGGGAGAGGAGGATGGATGAATTAAAACAGGAGAAATGACTAGGAGGATAGAGAGGAAAGCCTTCAGAGGTCCACAACATGACAATGAAATCCAATTATCCTAATGAGATTTAGAGGTTACAGTATTGAGGAAGCCTGTAGTCTGTAATATCTACTTAACTCTCATCACTCATAACAAAACGACTACCCATTAGACCTTACAGACAGGGTGCTTAGCTGGGAATGTGGCAATTTTAAGGACGCACGTACACACACAAAGCCCCTCTGAGGACCATACAGGAGTAACTGCTGTGCACCTCTCTCTCCCCCATCTCTTCTCTCTCTCTCTCTTTCCTTCTCCTCGGTCCCATCAGGTGATGCACATGTTTAAGGGGTGCAGGCGAGAGGACACGGCACCTCACATCTACGCGGTGGCTCAGTCGGCCTACAGGAACCTGTTGACCACGCGTCAGGATCAGTCCATTGTGCTGCTGGGGAAGAGCGGTAGCGGCAAGACCACCAACTGTCAACACCTGGTCCAATACCTGGTCTCCATCGCTGGCAGCACCGGAAAGATCTTCTCTGGTGAGAGAGTCCTCGGCTATGAGGAGTTAACCGCTCTCTTTTTGGCCTGGTCCTGGACTCCTTTTCACCCAGCAAGCAGTAAAGCTAATATTCAGGGATTTTTGTCATTAAATGAAATGTAAAGCATGTTGAAGGACTGTTATAATCACCTTCCAGATGGTGGCTTGATTACTTAAGTGTTACCTAATGACCATGGTGGCATAAATTCACTTAATTACTCCATAGGTAATTTGTCTTGATAGCCTAATATATAATTAAGCACATAATGTGCATGTGTTTGTACACTGGAGGATATTCACTGAGTTGTTACTGATTAGATCAGTGTCAGCTAATTGACTGAGAATCCAGCCAGGTGCAGTAGGTGTTAGTTAGTAGGGGATAGAGAGCAGTTTCAACAGTTTCCAGCCAGCCAGCCAGCCAGCCAGCCAGCCATGGGGGAGAGTGTAGGGGTGTTACTGAGAATTTGGGAGAGGAGGAGGGAGGGGCAGCTTGATGGAAGCTGGCTTCGAAACTTTGATTCGAGGATCGGTTGTGGTTGGCTCAGTATTCCAGGTGTGTTCATGTGCTCCTGTGCATTTGTGTGCATGTGTGTGCGTGCGTGATGGATGAGGGGATCCCCTAATGATGCCCTGTGTAGCTGGGGGATAATTAGCAAAGCTTATCAAAACTCCTCAGCTTCTCCTGGTTAGCTGTAAGGGGCTAATGAGAGCTCCAGAATCCAGCCACCAGCCACTACTAGACTAGACTGTTAAACAGGGGAGCTGCTATGGAAGGTGCAGCAGGCTATTTACACTACATGGTATGTGGACACCTGTTAGTTTCAACATCTAATTTCAAAATCATGGGCATTGATATGGAGTTGGTCCCCCCTTTGCTGCTATAACAGCCTCCACTCTACTGGGAAGGCTTTCCACAAGATGTTAGAACATTGCTGCGGGGACTTGCTTCCATTCTGCCATAAGAGCATTAGTGAGGACGGGTGCTGATGTTGGGCGATTAGGCCTGGCACGCAGTCAGTTTTCCAATTCATCCCAAAGGTGTTCGATGGCGTTGAGGTCAGGGCTCTGTGCAGTCCAGTCAAGTTCTTCCACACTGATCTCGAGAAACCATTTATGCTTGGACCTCGCTTTGTGCATGGGGCATTGTCATGCTGAAACAGGAAAGAGCCTTTCTCAAACTGTTGCCACAAAGTTGAAAGCACAGAATCATCTAGAATGTCATTGTATGCTGTAGCGTTAAGATTTCACTTCACTGGAACTAAAGGACATTAATCAATCTCCTCCAAACTTTACAGTTGGCCTTATGCATTCGGACAGGCAGCGTTCTCCTGGCATCCTCCAAACCCAGATCACTGTGTGATTCATCACTCCAGAGAACATCTTTCCACTGCTCCAGAGTCCAGTGGTGGCTAGCTTTACACCACTTCAGCCAACTATTGGCATTGTGCATGGGGATCTTAGGCTTGTGTGCAACTGCTCAGCCATGGAAACCCATTTCATGAAGCTCCAGAAAAACAGAGTTTTGGAACTCAGACGTGATTTGTTGTCTTGTTCCAACAAGACAGCACTTGTTGGAAAGGTGGCATCCTATGACAGTGCCATGTTGAAAGTCAGGTTATTTGAAAGTCAGGTCAGTTGTAGTTTTCTTCAGTACGGGCCATTCTACTGCAAATGTTTGTCTATGGAGATTGCATGGCGGTGTGCTCAATTTTATACACCTGTCGTCGACAGGTGTGGCTGAAATAGCCAAATCCACAAATTTTAAAGGGTGTCCACATACTTTTGGCCACTAGGTGTAAGTTTCACATACCTACATTTCCATTTGAGTCATTTAGCAGAAACTCTTATCCAGAGTGACTTACAGGAGCAATTAGGGTTAAGTGAGTCTGACTAGTAGCCCTACTCTTTAAGTAATGAAGTGTTCCTGCTCATCTTAATCTCAAAAGAGGGAAAGGAACTCCACTAAGAGAATAATTGACAAAGCCTAGCTGACATGACATAACATGATTATCAAAGTAAGTCACAACATGGTAGTCTAATCCCCTCACAAATAGAACAGTATTGAATGTGAAATGCCAAAACACTGACATGATATTTTAAATAAATAAAGCTGTTCTCTAACAGTCCTCTGTCCCCCTCACTGTTCCCCCATTCCTCCCTCCCGCCCTCTCTCCCTCCATCCCTGCAGGAGAGAAGTGGCAGGCAGTATACACCATCCTGGAAGCATTTGGGAACAGCTCTACCTCCATGAACACCAACGCCAGCCGCTTCTCTCAGATTGTCTCTCTGGACTTCGACCAGGCTGGCCAGGTGGCCTCCGCATCCATACAGGTAGGCAGTATCACGCACACACACGGTCATGGACACTGACATACGCACACACACATATTGACATCTTGTTATCCTCTTCCTGTACCTAAGACCATGCTGCTTGAGAAGCTGAGAGTGACCAAACGGCCGGAGACTGAGTCCACCTTCAACGTCTTCTACTACATGATGTCCGGAGCTGACAGCACTCTCAGGTGAGCCCTCAACCATCTCTCAATTGGGATTGAATTGAAGTGGGTGGTTGCAGTAGATTGCAGAAGCTTGGTCTTGTGTATATAGCACTGTTCTCATGTTAAACTTGTGGTGTGAACTAGCTATTTACTGTGATTTCAACCTGTTAATTTCCCCTGTTTCCTCTCAGAACGGAGCTGCACTTTAACCACTTTGCAGAGAACAGCGCATTTGGAATTGTGCCTCAGTCTAAAGTAAAATGCTGTTATTATGTTCTTCTTATTATGTGTATTATATGTCCTTTTCTGAATTTTGTGGAAGACAACTGGAAAACTGTCTTAACTGTGCCCCTCATTTTCACTCCTTCACCCTCCCTCCTTGTAGCCGGAGGACAAACAGAAGTCATCTCAGCAGTTCACCAAGCTGCAGGCAGCCATGAAGGTGCTGGGCATCTCAGTGGAGGAGCAGAGGGCTCTGTGGCTCATCCTGGGGGCCATCTACCACCTGGGGGCAGCAGGGGCCACCAAAGGTAAGGACCCCTAACCCTGTCCTACTCACTGTAGGATCTCTACTGGTCCACTCCACTACTCACTGTTGAACTAATTGACTGAGAACTCTGCAGTAATCCAGCCATGTTAGGATGCTATAAGTGTGTGTTAGTTAGTAGTGTAAGTTAAAGTGCAGTTCCAACATGCCAGCCAGAGAGGTAGAAATGGGGTAGCGTGGATGTTAAAGGGATACTTTGGGATTTTTATCAACTTCCCCCGAGTCAGATGAACTCATGCATACCATTTTTATGTCTCACTCATTTTTATGTCTCGCTAAGTAGCGCAAGCGCAATTGCTATCTAGCGTTACGGGGACTTCCAGTCATTGCGCTAATGCTAGTTAGCATTGGCTCGCAGAACTACCTATAACTTTCGTCATACTGGACACAGAGACATAAAAATTGTATCTACAAGTTCATCTGACTCTGGGTAAGTAGATACAGGGCCTCATTGCCAAAATCCCGAAGTATCCCTTCAAGAGTTTGGAAGAGGAGGTGGAGGAGGGGCAGGAGGGAGGGGCAGGTTGACCGTGTCCGCTCACTGTTTGCTGCGCCCACTAGGGATCTCTTATAAAGCTTTCAGTGATACATAAAAAAAACATAACTATATATGAATGTACAGTTGAAGTCGGAAGTTTACATACACCTTAGCCAAATAGATTTAAACTCAGTTTTTCACAATTCCTGACATTTAATCCTAGTTCAAATTCCCTGACTTAGTTCAGTTAGTATCACCCCTTTATTTTAAGAATGTGAAATGTCAGAATAATAATAGAGAGAATGATTTGTTTCAGCTTTTATTTCTTTCATCACATTCCCAGTGGGTCAGAAGTTTACATACACTCAATTAGTATTTGGTAGCATTGCCTTTAAATTGTTTAACTTGGGTCAAATGTTTAGGATAGCCTTTGCTGTTGTTTAGGATAGCCTTTGCTGTTGTTCTGGGATTGATTTGCACTTTTCGCACCAAAGTACGTTCATCTCTAGGACACAGAACGCGTCTCCTTCCTGAGCGGTATGACGGCTGCGTGGTCCCATGGTGTTTATACTTGCGTACTATTGTTTGTACAGATGAACATGGTACCTTCAGGCTTTGGAAATTGCTCCCAAGGATGAACCAGACTTGTGGAGGTCTACAATTTTTTTCTGAGGTCTTGGCTGATTTCTTTTGATTTCCCCATGATATCAAGCAAAGTGGCACTGAGTTTGAAGGTAGGCCTTGAAATGAAGTCACAGGTACACCTCCAATTGACTCAAATGATGTCAATTAGCCTGTTAGAAGCTTCTAAAGCCATGACATGATTTTCTGGAATTTTCCAAGCTGTTTAAAGGCACAGTCAACTTAGTGTATGTAAACTTCTGACCCACTGGAAATGTGATACAGTGATTTATAAGTGAAATAATCTGTCTGTAAACAATTGTTGGTAAAATGATTTGTGTCATGCACAACCGACTTGCCAAAACTATAGTTTGTTAACAAGAAATGTGTGGAGTTGTTGAAAAACGAGTTTTAATGACTCCATCATAAGTGTATGTAAGCGTCCGACTTCAAGTGTGTGTGTGTGTGTGGGGGGGGAATAAGGAATACATACTCAAATGAAGTGCGATGGGGTCGTAAATTACATTTGCTTCTAATCCATGAGTGGTTTTAATGAAATAATAAGTTGAAAGATATGAACAGGCCACACGCCGAGCCATTCACTAGGCCTCCGAGAGAGGAGCGCTAACTGTGTTCTCTCGCTGCGCACAAAGTTCTTTCAAGTTGTTTAATTTATAAAACTGTTGGAGTGTTGAATGTGTGCAGATATTTCTGTTATGTTAATAAAGACCGATATAATATCTGTGTCTCTGTGCTGCTAGTCTAGAGAATGTTTATTCATGCTCTCTGATATTGCCTCCCCCGCAGTCACAGACCTAGACGAATGTTGTAATTA
Source organism: Oncorhynchus clarkii lewisi (assembly GCF_045791955.1). Lineage (NCBI taxonomy): Eukaryota > Metazoa > Chordata > Actinopteri > Salmoniformes > Salmonidae > Oncorhynchus > Oncorhynchus clarkii. The sequence goes on along the minus strand of NC_092173.1, from coordinate 26,163,893 downwards.
ACTTTTTAGAATCATTAGACTCCAGACTGCCCCATCTCCATGGACTGTGTTCTCTGTGTGCGTGTGCGTGTGTGTTGCTTCTCTTTCATTATTCACAGGGCTGCAGCAGGGTTTTGAGTTGGGTGGAATCATGAAGCGGGTGGGTGGTGCGCTGGGGGTAGACCAGTCTCTTGTCAACAACAGTTGCCATGCTTGCACTCACTCACACATTCTGTCGTGTCCCTACTGTCTGTTCTCTCAAATTGTTTATGGTTTATTCTCTCCCTCCCCCGCACTCTCTCTCTCTCTCTGACACTCTCTCGTTCTATCTCTCTCTCACACCACTATCTATCTCTCTCTCACACCACTCCCCATCTGCTACTACCGATACTGCTATTACTACTACTACTGTACTGAACAAAACTATAAACGCAACATGTAAAGTGTTGGTCCCATGTTTCATGAGCTGAAATAAAAGATCCCAAAAATGTTCCATATGCACAAAAAAAATGTTGTGCACAAATTTGTTTACATCCCTGTTAGTTAACATTTCTTCTCTGCCAAGATAATCCATCCACCTGACAGGTGTGGCATAGCAAGAAGCTGATTAAACAGCATAATCATTACACAGGTGCACCTTGTGCTTGGCACAATAAAACTCCACTTTAAAATGTTCAGTCTTGTCACACAACACAATGCCACAGATGTCTCAAGTTTTGAGGGAGCTTGCAATTGGCAAGCTGACTGCAGGAATGTCCGCCAGAGCTGTTGCCAGATAATTTTCTTTACCATAAGCCATCTGCAACGTCATTTTAGAGAATTTGGCAGTACGTCCAACTGGCTTCATAACCGCAGACCACGTGTAACCACGCCAGGACAGAACTTCCACATCCGGCTTCTTTACCTGCAGGATGGTCTGAGACCAGCTGATGAAACTGAGTAGTATTTCTGTCTGTAATAAAGCCCTTTTGTGGGGAAGAACTCATTCTGATTGGCTGGGCCTGGCTCCCCAGTGAGTGGGCCTATGCCATCCCAGCCCACCAATGGCTGTGTTCCTGCCTAGTCATGTGAAATCCATAGATTAGGCCTAATTCATTTATTTCAATTGACTGATTTCCTTATATGAACTGTGACCAGTGGTGGAAAAAGTACCCAATTGTCATACTTGAGTAAAAGTAAAGATACCTTAATAGAAAATGACTCAAGTAAAAGTGAAAATCACTCAGTAAAATACTACTTGAGTAAAAGTCTAAAAGTATTTGGTTTTAAATATACTTAAGTATCACAAGTAAAAGTATAAATCATTTCAAATTCCTTATACTAAGCAAAGCAGGCAGCACAATTTTCTTTTTTCTTTTTATTTACTGATAGCCAGAGGCACACTCAAACATAGTTTGATCAGAGACAGTAGGGATGTTCACTTGATAAATGCATGAATTAGACCATTTTCCTGGCCTGCTAAGCATTTCAATTGTAACAAGTACTTTTGGGTGTCAGGGAAAATGATTGGAGTAAAAATGTTATTGGAATAATGTGGTCAAGTAAAAGTAAGAGTTATAAATAAAATATAAATACTAAACTAAAGTACAGATACCACAAAAAACTACTTAAGTGGTACTTAAGTAAAATTGTTGCATGTTGCATTTGTTTTTGTTCAGTATACTACTACTAATACTACTGCTACTACTGCTCCTAATAATACTACCACTAGTGCTGCTGCTAATACTACTACTACTATGATGACGACGACGACTACTACTATTACTACTAGTAGTACTACTTCTAAAACTGCTCCTACTACTATTACAACTACTATTACTATACTTACTACTATTACTACTACTACGTTACTACTACTAATACTGCTGCTACTACTACTATTACTATATTTACTACTACTACTGTTACTATTACTACTACTACTGTTACTATTACTACTACTATTACTACTACTACTATGGGTACTACTACTACTACTACTACTAATATGGCTACTACTACTACTATAATTACTACTAATATTAACACTACTACTACTACGGTACTGCTATTAATACTACCACTGCTACTAATACTACTACTCCTACTAATGTCACTGTTACTACTACTACTGTTACTACTACTACCATCACTACTTCTACTACTGTTACTACTACCACAACTACTACTACTTGCTCTCATGAGCGGATTGGTTCCACAGCAGGGGTTGGTCCTACCAGCAGAGGGCAGTGTGTACATGCTTCTCTCCCTGGCATGATGCTGTTGATCAACTCTGTGGGAACTAAAGGATTAGCCTCGACCCATCTATTTAACACTTCACTTCAAACGATAATGTTTTCTTTTCCATACCTGTTAAAAGGGTTAAGGGTTTGGAAGAAAGGAAGGTTTCCCCTATGTGATTTTAAGCATCCTCCTTGTGTTTCTTGGTCCCTTAGCACAATTTACTCTTGACAACAGGGCTGGCCAACGCCAGTGTTTGGGGACTGCAGGATTTTGTTCCAGCCCTGCACCAACGCACCTGAGAAAACTAGTCACGGTCTAATTTGAAGATCATGATTAGTAGATGTATGTGTGTTAGACCTGGGCTGGAACAAACTGCAGCTCTCCAGGACCAGAGCAGGTATCTCCTCCTCTGAGCATGCCCATGGTATCTTCACTCACATGGTTCTCCTGCCTGGACCTCAGCGCATGGATGGTGTTAGAGCTATAATATACACTGAATGTACAAGTCATTAAGGAGAACTTACTAATATTGAGTTGCTACCCCCTTTTCCCTCAGAACAAATCAATGTAAATAGTCCGGTGGCCATTTGATTAAGTGGGGCGGCAGGGTAGCTTAGTGGTTAGAGTGTTGGACTAGTAACCGGAAGGCTGCAAGTTCAAATCCCCGAGCTGACAAGGTACAAATATGTCGTTCTGCCCCTGAACAGGCCCACTGTTCCTAGGCTGTCATTGAAAATAATATTTTTTTCTTAACTGACTTGCCTAGTTAAATAAAGGTTTAAAAAAAAAAAAGTGTTCATCAGTCTTATTGCTTGGGGGTAGAAGCTGTTAAGGAGCCTTACCAGGCGGTGGTAAGGCAGTGATGCAACTGGTCAGGATGCTCTTGATGGTGCAGCTCTAGGGCTTTTTGATGATCTGGGGACCCATGCCAAATCTTTTCAGTCTCCTGAGAGGGAAAAGGTGTTGTGCCCTCTTCACGACTGTCTTGATGTGTTTGGACCATGATAGTTTGTTGGTGGTGGACACCAAGGAACTTGAAACTCTCCTGGAACATACATATTTTGTCTTGCCCATTCACCCTCTGAATGGCACACAAACACAATCCATGTCTCAATTTTTTCAAGGCTTAAAAATCCTTCTTTAACCTGTCACCTCGCCTCCAATTACACTGATTGAAGTGGATTTAACAAGTGACCTCAATAAGGGATCATAGCTTTCACCTGGATTCACCTGTTCAGTCTATGTCATGGAAAGAGCAGATGTCCTTAATGTTTTGTGACTCAGTGTATGGTAACATGTCTGTTCTCCAGTGATAAATATTAATTGTTAATAGATGAACTGTGTTTCTAACCCCCTCTCTCTACTTGCATGTTGCATGCTGCGCCCTTGACATGCAGAGGCTGGCGAAGGTAATGGGAAAAAAACATTAAAACCAAGCTCTTCTTTCTTTCTTATTTTCCAACTTAGTCTTGTAGATATGTCGTCTTTCTTAATGCCTTTATCATTCTACCCAGACGTTCTGTCATTAGCATTTTTATTGTTTTCTTTCCTCTCTCTGTCTGTCTGTCTCTCTCTCTCTCTCTCTCTCTCTCTCTCTCTCTCTCTCTCTCTCTCGGTCTCTGTCTCTGTCTGTCTGTCTCTCTCTCAGTCTCTGTCTCTCTGTCTGTCTGTCTCTCTCCCTCTCTCTCGGTCTCTGTCTCTTTGTTCGTCTGTCTCTCTCTCTCCCTCTCTCTCTCACTCACACGTTGCTTCATGAATCAGAACTTTGTTGTCCTTTAAAGCACTCTGTCTGATGTCTCTCCATGTCGCCTACTTCTAATTCCACAGCACTGTTATTATTATTCAGACCCAAAGCAAAAGCAAAGCTTGTTCATTTGAACCTGTTTGGTCCCCCCCCCCCAACCCACAGGGGAACTTTCTAGTTGTTTGTGTCAGAACATTGTTTTGATTCTCTGTGTTCTGTCTCTCTAGTCTAGAATGTTCTTCTTGGACTCTGTGGTAGAGTGTTGTTTGATGAGAGGTTAGAGGCGACCATATTGCCTGAGTCGCTCTGTCTCTGAAAGCGCTCCAGAAAACAGTGGGGGTGATCCGCCACACGAAGCCAGTAACATGGGGGGGCAGAGAGTTGTTGTCAAACCAGCTAACAGTGCTTAGCAGTCTATTCTCAGGGTTGTCTTGGTAGAGGAGGCCTCAAAGCTCAAAAGATGGGCTGCAGTCCAAACTCAAAGTAGACAGCCCTCGGCCCTAAACCCTCAGCCGAGTATACCTTAAATGTCCCTTGCCCAAGCGAGGGAGAGTGATGATCAGAGAGGCAACGTCCTTGATGGAAATCTTGAAGTTGAGCTTAAAAACAACCAACCTAAAGCTATTTATGTACCTAGCAAGCTAACGTAGCTAGCTAGCTACAGTTACCCATATTAGCAGGCTAGCTAGTTTTATAGTTTGGTCATTTATTCCAATAGATTTCAGAATTCCAAAAAGTATGTGTATGAAGCTAGCTACGTTTTATTTGATTCTCACTCCGAGACTAAGCCAATTTGCCAACTCTAAAATCAATGTCATATACAGTACCAGTCAAAAGTTTGGACACACCTACTCATTCCAGGGTTTTTCTTTATTTTTACTTCTACATTGTAGAATAATAGTGAAGACATGAAATAACACATATGGAATCATGTAGTAACCAAATAAGTGTTAAACAAATCAAAATATATTTTATATTGAGATTCTTCAAAGTAGCCACCCTTTGCCTTGATGACAGCTTTGCACAGTCTTGGCATTCTCTCAATCAGCTTTATTATGTAGTCACCTGGAATGCATTTCAATTAACAGTGGTGCCTTGTTAAAAGTTAATTTGTGGAATTTCTTTCCTTCAAAATGTGTTTGAGCCAATCAGTGTTGTGACAGAAGATACTGTGTGATTTGGTGATTTGGTAAAAGACCAAGTTCATATTATGGCAAGAACAGCTCAAATAAGCAAAGATAAATGACAGTCCATCATTACTTTAAAACATGAAGGTCAGTCAATCTGGAATATTTAAAGAACTTTTCAAGTTTCTTCAACTGCAGTCACATCAAGCGCTATGATGAAACTAGCTCTTATGAGGACCGCCACAGGAAAGGAAGACCCAGAGTTACCTCTGCTGCAGAGGATTAGTTCATTAGAGTTACCAGACGCAGAAATTGCAGCACAAATAAATGCTTCACAGAGTTCAAGTAACAGACACATCTCAACAAGAGGTTGACCGATTATGATTTTACAACACCAATACCGATTGGAGGACCAAAAAAAGCCGATACCGATAAATCGGCCGATTTTTTTTTAAATGTATTTATTTATTTGTAATAATGACAATTACAACAATACTAAATGAACACTTTTATTTTAACTTAATATATTACATCAATAAAATCTATTTAGCGTCAAATAAGTAATGAAACATGTTCAATTTGGTTTAAATAATGCAAAAACAAAGTGTTGGAGAAGAAAGTAAAAGTGCAATATGTGCCATGTAAAAAAGCTAACGTTTAAGTTCCTTGCTCAGAACATGAGAACATATGAAAGCTGGTGGTTCCTTTTAACATGAGTCTTCAATATTCCCAAGTAAGAAGTTTTAGGTTGTAGTTATTATAGGAATTATAGGACTATTTCTCTCTATACCATTTGTATTTCATATACCTTTGACTATTGGATGTTCTTATAGGCACTTTAGTATTGCCAGTGTAACAGTATAGCTTCCGTTCTTCTCCTTGACCCTACCTGGGCTCGAACACATCGACAACAGCCACCCTCGAAGCATCGTTACCCATCGCTCCACAAAAGCTACGGCCCTTGCAGAGCAAGGGGAACAACTACTTCAAGGTCTCAGAGCGAGTGACGTCACCGATTGAAATGCTATTAGCACACACCCTGCTAACTAGCTAGCCATTTTACATCGGTTACACCAGCCTAATCTCGGGAGTTGATAGGCTTGAAGTCATAAACAGCTCAATGCTTGAAGCACAGTGAAGAGCTGCTGACAAACGCACAAAAGTGCTGATTGAATGAATGCTTATGAGCCTGCTGCTGCCTACCATCGCTCAGTTAGACTGCTCTATCAAATATCAAATCGTAGACTTAATTATAACATAATAACACACAGAAATACGAGCCTTAGGTCATTAATATGGTCAAATCCGGAAACTATCGTTTTGAAAACCAAATGTATTATTTCAGTGAAATACGGAACCGTTCTGTGTTATATCTAACGGGTGGCATCCCTAAGTGTAAATATTGCTGTTACATTGTACAACCTTCAATGTTATGTCATAATTATGTACAATTCTGGCAAATTAATTACGGTCATTGTTAGGAATAAATGGTCTTCACACAGTTCGCAACGAGCCAGGCGGCCCAAACTGCTGCATATACCCTGACTGCTTGCACAGAACGCAAGAGAAGTAACACAATTTCCCTAGTTAAAAGAAATATTAGCAATCAATATTAACTAAATATGCAGGTTTAAAAATATATACTTGTGTATTGATTTTAAAGAAAGGTATTGGTGCAACGACTCTGCTTTTTTTGCGAATGCACTTGTTAAATCATCACCCTTTTGGCGAAGTAGGCTGTGATTCAATGATAAATTAACAGGCACCGCGTCAATTATATGCAACGCAAAGCCTCCCGGGTGGCGCAGTGGTTAAGGGCGCTGTACTGCAGCGCCAGCTGTGCCATCAGAGTCCTGGGTTTGCGCCCAGGCTCTGTCGTAACCGGCCGCGACCGGGAGGTCCGTGGGGCGACGCACAATTGGCCTAGCGTCCCCCGGGTTAGGGAGGGCTTGGTCGGTAGGGGTGTCCTTGTCTCATCGCGCACCAGCGACTCCTGTGGCGGGCTGGGCGCAGTGTACGCTAGCCAAGGTGGCCAGGTGCACGGTGCGGCTGGCTTTCGGGTTGGATGTGCGCTGTGTTAAAGAAGCAGCGGCTTGGTTGGTTGTGTATCGGAGGACGCATGACTTTCAACCTTCGTCTCTCCCGAGCCTGTACGGGAGTTGTAGCGATGAGACAAGATAGTAGCTACTACAACAATTGGATACTACGAAATTGGGGAGAAAAAGGGGTAAAATTCAAAAAAAAAAAAATAATAATTATATGCAACGCAGGACAAGCTATATAAACTAGTAATATCATCAACCATGTGTAGTTAACTAGTGATTATGTTAAGATAGATTTTTTTTTATAAGATAAGTTTAATGCTAGCTAGCAACTTACCTTGGCTTCTTGCTGCACTCGCGTAACAGGTAGTCAGCCTGCCATGCAGGCTCCTCGTGGAGTGCAATGTAATCGGCCACAATCGGTGTCCAGAAATGCCGATTTCCGATTGTTATGAAAACTTGAAATCGGCCCTTTCGATTAATCGGTCGACCTCTAATCTCAACATCAACTGTTCAGAGGAGACTGCGAGAATCAGGCCTTCATGTTCGAATTGTTGTAAAGAAACCACTACTAAAGGACACTAATAATAAGAAGAGTCTTGCTTGTGCCAAGAAACACGAGCAATGGACCAGTGAAAATTGAGTCTAAATTTGAGATTTATTGTTCCAACTGCCGTGTCTTTGAGTTGGTGAACGGATGATCTCTGCATGTGTGGTTCCCACCCTGAAGCATGGAGGAGAAGGTGTGATGGTGTGGGGGTGCTTTGCTGGTGACTCTGTCTGTGATTTATTTAGAATTCAAGGCACACTTAACGAGCATGGCTACCGCAGCATTCTGCAGCGATATGCCATCCCATCTGATAGTGGGACTATCATTTGCTTTTCAACAGGACAATGACCCAACACACCTCCAGGCTATGTAAGGGCTATTTGACCAAGAAGGAGAGTGTTGGAGGGCTGCATCAGATGACTTGGCCTCCACAATCACCCGACCTCAACCCAATTGAGATGGTTTGGGATGAGTTGGTCCTCAGAGTGAAGAAAAAGCAGTCAACAAGTGCACAGCATATGTGGAAACTACTTCAAGACTGTTGGGAAAGCATTCCAGGTGAAGCTGGTTGAGAGAATGTCATCAAGGCAAAGGGTGGCTACTTTGAAGAATTTCAAATATAAAACACTTTTTTGGTCACTACATGATTCCATTTGTTATTTCATAGTTTTGATGTAGAACATTTTAAAAATAAAGAAAATTCCTTGAATGAGTAGGTGTGTCCAAACTTTTGACTGGTAATGTTTATATATTTTTTTAGCAAGCTAGCATCACAATATTGAATGAAATGATGAAAATGCAGCTGTGTTGATTAAATGTGATACTTCACGGCCACCAGAGTATGACACGTGACTACAGTTTGGATTGAATTGTGCTTCATATCAACCTCACAAGTGATCAAAGTTCTTAACTTGCTCCCTCAAGCTAAATCGAAGGCTGAGAAGGCAACGTTAGTGTTATGCATCTGGTTTTGACGGGGATTCCCCCAAGGGAAAGTGGCTAGCGCGAGGGCTTAGGGCGTAAAAAGAAAGTATTTTGACTGCAGACATGGAGTTGTTTGTTAGCGTTTATTAACGTACCTTTATTGTGATAGAAAACACAATGCTCCAACTTAGTCATAAAAGCAATGTGTTTATCATTGAGCTACAGTATGGAAGAGATCATTGAGTTAATTCTAATCGCCTGTTATTAGGGGTGCAAATATTATTTTTCCTCAAAGGCTGGGTTGGGCACAAGCTTTTGCAGTTGAAAGTTCTGAAACTTCTGTCCCTGGTCCCCAGCTGGCCGTAAGCAGTTTGCCCGTCATGAGTGGGCCCAGAAGGCAGCCTACCTGCTGGGCTGCACCCTGGAGGAGCTCTCCTCTTCCATCTTTAAGCACCAGGCCAAGGGGCCCATGCAGAGGTCCACCTCCTTCCGTGGGGGGCCCGACGAGGCCGGCGCAGGAGACAGCTCAGGTAAGGGACCTTCAGAGACTACCAGTCTCCAATATGAAGTAGAATGAACTAGAATACAATGAGAAACTAAAGGCTATGGATGTGCTTTTTAACTCATAACTCCTTTTCTCTCTCTCTCTCTCGCTCTTGCTCTCTCGCTCTCGCTCTCTCTCTCTCTCAGGCTCTAAGATCACAGCCCTGGATTGTTTGGAGGCCATGGCTTCAGGCCTGTACTCAGAGCTCTTCACCCTCGTTATCTCCCTTGTCAACAGGTCTGTCGGCTCATCTATCTGTTTTCCTCTTTCTCATATTTCTTACTTTACCATTATGTATCTCTCTTTTTTTCTCACTCCCCCTGTCTTTCAGTCCTCCCTCTCTCTTTCAGTCCTCCCTCTCTCTTTCAGTCCTCCCCCTGTCTTTCAGTCCTCCCTCTCTCTTTCAGCCCTCCCTTTCCCTCTCCGCATTTGTACGTTTTGCTCTAACCCATGTCTGTCTGTCTGTCTGTCTGTCTGTCTGTCTGTCTGTCTGTCTGTCTGTCTGTCTGTCTGTGTGCATGTGTCTGATCCTTTGTATCGTGTGTCAGAGCTCTGAAGTCCAGTCAGCACTCACTGTGCTCTCTGCTCATTGTGGACACACCGGGTTTCCAGAACCCTCGCATGGCCAAGCGGCAGCGTGGTGCCACCTTCGAGGAGCTGTGCCACAACTACGCCCAGGAGCGCCTGCAGACTCTGTTCCACGAACGCACCTTTGTACAGGAGCTGGAGAGATATAAGGAGGTGCAGAGATATACAGAGATATACGACACTGACAAATACCTTCACCATTACATAGTAGAAGTATTCTTACTAACAATGATTTAACCTCTCCAAACCTCTCCGTCTCTTTTCAAACTTCCCTAAAGAGATGTCTGTCTGGAAAGAAAATCATAAATGTCATTAACCTGTTAACCTGGCACTAACCTGGCACCAGTGGGACGGTAGCGTCCCACCTCGACAACAGCAAGTGTAATTGCAGGGCGCCAAATTCAAAACAACAGAAATCCCATAATTAAAATTCCTCAAACATACAAGTATTATACACCATTTTAAAGATAAACTTCATGAGAGAGGGCTCACAAAAGTCAGAAATAGCGATTAAATTAATCACTAACCTTTGATTATCTTCCTCAGATGGCACTCACAGGACTTCATGTTACACAATAAATGTGTGTTTTGTTCGATAAAGTTAATCTTTATGTCCAAAAACCTCAGTTGAAATTGGTGCGTTATGTACAGTAATCATTGTCTCAAGCAAACATCCAGTGAAATTTCAGAGAGCCACATCAAATTACAGAAATACTCATCATAAACATTGATGAAAAAACAAGTTGTATACATAGGATTAAAGATAAACGTCTTGTTAATCCAGCTGCTGTGTCAGATTTCATAAAGGCTTTACGGCAAAAGCACACCATGCGATTATGTTAGGTCAGCGCCTAGCCACAGAAAACCATACAGCCATTTTCCAACCAAGGAGAGGTGTCACAAAAGTCAGAAATAGCGTTAAAATGAATCACTTACCTTTGATGATCTTCATCTGGTGGCACTCCCAGGTCTCTTTGTTAGACAATAAATGTTAGTTTTGTTCGATAATGTCCCTCTTTATGTCCAAAAACCTCAGTTTTGTCGGTGCGTTTAGATCATTAATCCAAAGGCACAATGCATGCTCACAACATCCAGAAGAAAAGTTTTTTAAAAAGTACAATAAAAGTTTGTAGAAACATGTCAAACGATGTTTAAAATCAAGCCTCAGGTTGTTTTTGTCATAAATAATCAATAATATTACAACCGGACAAAAGCTTCGTCAATAGAAAAGGAGAAACAAGAAAGGCGCACTCCCGATCACGCGCTTGGCTCATGTCTGGAAATTTCCACTTCCCACTGATTTAAAGTGGTGTATCTCCCTCATTTTTCAGAGTAAAAGCCTGAAACAATGCCTAAAGACTGGCCACATGTAGTGAAAGCCATAGAGACCGTGAACTGGGTCCTAAGTCTTTGCATGGTGGATAGGCTTTCAATGAAAAAACAGCCTTTCAAAATAATAGTACTTCCTGGTTGGATTTTCCTCAGGTTTTTGCCTGCCATATCAGTTCTGTTATACTCACAGACGTTATTTTAACAATTTTGGAAACTTTAGAGTGTTTTCTATCCAAATCTAATTATATGCATATCCTAGTTTATGAGCCTGAGTAGCAAGCAGTTTAATTTGGGCACGCTTTTCATCCGGAGGTGAAAATATTGCCCCCCTACCCTGTATTGTTTTAGTGTGAAAACAACATAGGATGTCTGATTTAGCTTTTCTGATTGTAATGTCATTGTTGTCAGAATGTGTAATTCTATAGGCTCTTACATAAGCGGATCTGAAAATCACTGACTCCAATCACACCTAACCAACCCCTCTGTTCCCATCTAGGAAAACATAGAGCTTGCATTAGATGACATAGAGTCCAGTACCTCAATGTCTGTAGCAGCTATAGACCAAGCATCTACTCAAGCGCTGGTAAGGAGAATCTCTCTGTGCCTCTTTTGTTTGTGGACTTTATCTTGGATTTCATCATGCGATGAGCGTACGTGGGGTTAAACACAGTCTCACTCACTCTTACACTTACCCTTCTTTGCTCCCCTAATTCAAATTGAGTCTTGAACTTTTTGACTGTGTATAAACCATGTCAGGATTATTACCTCCATCCAATTAACTTTTGATTGTTTGTTCTTTTGTTTTTATTTCTTTTTATCCTAGCAATTTCTTTTTTATAATTAATCTCACATCATCAAATTCATTAATTGCAGTCAAGTTTGATTCCTTTCCCCCTCGTTGAGTTGAGAGCCTTTTTCAGACAGGGTTGGCTTCTAATTCAGTTTATTTATGAGACGACTCTGCATGGCACGCACTCTTAACAGAAATGTGTTGCATTGATGTGTATTGGCCCGCGAAAGTCACGTTTACCATAATTAGATCAACAGTGAATGAGGATGGGGTCACACAGGAATTGATCGAAAGTTGAGACAAAAGTAAATAACTGTTTTGTGTTAGTGTGTGTGCGGGTTTGCATGTGTGTGTATGAATGAGTGAGTGCACACAGGGCCAAACACAGCTATAAGTCAGACAAGCAAACAAACAGCATTGAAACAGCGGCAGACTTATTGGAAACCAGCTCAAACCCCCCAAAAATGACATCAAGAAAAGATCAACAGAGCTATAGCTCTAGATGAAGAGCGCCTGACAAAATGCAATATTAGATTCCAAGTTATATCCACAGGTCATCCACCTCCAGCCTGCAGTGTCAAATACTGTAAAGGCATAGGATCGTTCTGAATAAGAGGTTCTGATCTCTCATCTCTCTCTGAAAAGGATCTGAGATTTACTTGACTTGGCAGTTAATTAGTTGACTGCTACCAACACAGTACAACATATCTGCAGTGCTTCTAGCAGTTGAATAATTAAATTGGCAAAAAAAAAAAAGGCTATAGTTTCAGTTGCTTGTGAAGTAGCCCTGCCTGCACCTCCCTTCATCCACAGAGAGATGTAATGAGTCCACCAAAGAGTCTACACTCTCACATAGACTAATAACACCGTTCATTATCAAAGTGGACTGTCAGAGAGCAAGGTTTCTAAATGCTCCACTGCCCAGGAGTGAATTTGAGTACCAGCTCTATAATGAGGAAGCCATTGGCAAAGACTCATCTCTCTTATAGCTTCTTATTTACCAAACGTTATGATTGCCTTTACAAAATGACTTGTTTTGTTACAGAAATGTACAACAGAGATGTTGAATCATATTAGGCCATTTGAACACTGCTGGTGCATAATTAGAAGTTTCTACAAGTGTCACAGCTAAGCAGGTGTAATGTTATGGCAACACTGGGCCAGGGATAAAGGCTGTGTTGGGAAATTTAAACCATGAGTACAAAAATAGGAGACACTAGGTTGCTTTTTTGGTTTTGGAGAGTGTTGGTGTGTATGGAGTTAACAATGTCATGATTGGATGGATGACAGGAGCCGTGGATGACTGGTGGAGTGGAGATGGGTGAGCATCTCTGTGCTGTGGTGGTCTAATGTGAGTGTCTGAGGTTATTGTGAATGCTGCACCTGCATGTTGGACTGAGCTGTGGCCCTAAGCTTTCTGCACAGCTGCTTCACTTGTGTTTGTGTTAGACTCAAGTGATAGATCCCCACCTCTCTAACCTGTGTGTGTGTTCCTGTGGGGCTCCCAGGTGCGCACCCTGGCGAGGACAGATGAGGCTCGAGGTCTGCTGTGGCTGATGGAGGAGGAGGCTGTGCAGCCAGGGGGCTCTGAGGACACTCTGCTGGAGAGACTCTTCAGTTACTACGGCCCTGACCAGGGGGACAACAAAGGACACGCCCTGCTCCTGAAGAGCGACAAGCCGCATCACTTCCTGTTGGGCCACAGCCACGGGACGGACTGGGTGGAGTACGATGCTCAGGGTTGGCTGAGCCACGCCAAGCAGAACCCCGCCTCCCAGAATGCTGCCACTCTGCTGCAGGACTCACAGAAGTACACATTTAATTCACTGATTGTTCTCCATAGTAGCACTTTTTCAAAGAAAATATACTTACCTCTTTGTCTCTGTTTCTCGCTCTTTCTCTGTCTGTCTGTCTCTCTCTCTAACAGGAAGAACATCAGCAGTCTGTTCTCTAGTCGTAGTGGAGGGCCCACAGTGCTGTCTGGCTCTATCGCAGGGTTGGAGGGGGGATCTCAGCTGGCCCTCCGCAGAGCCACTAGCATGAGGAAGACCTTCACAACCGGCATGGCTGCAGTGAAGAAGAAGAGCCTCTGCATCCAGATCAAACTGCAAGTGGTGAGTGGAGCGGAGTCTTTTCTCAATGTTTCTTCCTACCTCTTTGAGAGGGTTTAAGTCCGAGTTTCTCTTAGGATCTTTGTATGACAATTAAGCGTTATACAAATATAACTACAGTCAGGTCCAAAAATATTTGGACATTGAGTTATTATCATGAGCTGAGCTGAAAGTTCATCCTTTCAGCTTTAATTTGAGGGTATGTACATCCAAATCGGGTGAACTGTGTAGGAATTACAGCACTTTCTGTATGTGGTCCCCCCAATTTTAAGGGCTCAAAAGTAAATTGGACAAACTAACATAAATTAAATTGTGAGTTTTAATCCTTTGCAGTCAATGACTGCCTGAAGTCTGGAACCCATGGACATCACCAGATGCTTGGTTTCTTCCCTGGTGAAGCTCTGCCTGGCCTTTACTGCAGCTGTCTTCAGTTCCTGCTTGTCCTTGAGGCATTTTGCCTTCGGCAAGTGAAATGCATGCTCAATTGGATTCAATACTTTAAAAAGTATTAGGTTGCTTTCGCAGTATGCGCCAGGTCATTGTCCATCTGCACTGTGAAGCGCCATCCAATGCGTTTTGAAGCATTTGGCTGAATCTGAGCAGATAATATAGCCCTAAACACATCATCAATAAATACAAGGGAACCAGTTCCATTGGCAGCCATACATGCCCACGCCATAACACTACCTCCACCATGATTCACAGATTAGGTGGTATGCTTTGGATCATGAGCAGTTCCTTCCCTCTTCCATACTCGTCTCTTCCCATCATTCTGGTACAAGTTGATCTTTGTCTCATCTGTCCATAGGATGTTGTTCCAGAACTGGACAGGCTTTTTAGATGTTGTTTGGCAAACTCTAATCTGTTTTTCCTGTTTTTGAGGCTTACCAATGATTTACATATTGTGGTAAACCGTCTGTATTTACTCTGGTGAAGTCTTCTCGATTGTTGACTTTGACACAGATACGCCTACCTCCTTCAGGGTGTTCTTGATCTGGCCAACTGGGGTTTTTCTTCACCAGGGAAAGAATTCTTCTGTCATCCACTACTGTTGTTTTCTGTGGTCTTCTGGGACTTTTGGTGTTCCTGAGCTTACCAGTGCATTCTTTATTTTTAAGAATGTACCAACTAGTTGATTTGGACACACCTATTGTTTTTGCTGTCTCTTTGTTGGGTATATTTAGATTTTTCAGCCGGCAGTGACATTCAGCAGGCAGTGACATCTCTTTGGGGTTCATATTGAGTGGTAACAGCAACAGATTCCAAATGCAAATGCCAAAAAATCAACTCAAGACCTTTTATCTACTTACTTGTAAATTAACGGATGAGGGAATAACACACACCTGGCCATGAAACGGCTGAGCAGCCAGTTGTCCAATTACTTTTGGTCCCTTAAGGGAGGACCACATTTAAATAGTGCTGTAATTCCTACACCGTTCACCCATTTTGGATGTAAATACCCTCAAATTAAAGCTGATTTCAGCTCATATTCATTATTTAATTTCAATTCAAATATGCTATGGTAGACAGCTAAAATAATAATAACTTGGTCATTGTCCAAATATATATGGACTGACTGTACAGTGCCTTGCAAAAGTATTCATCCCCCTTGGTGTTTTTCTTATTTTGTTGCATTACAACCTAAAAAATGTCAAATGGAAAAGTGGTGCATGTACATTTATTCACCCCCTTTGCTATGATACCCCTAAATATGATCTGATGCAACCAATTACCTTCAGATAATTAGTTAAGTGTCACGTGATCTGTCACATGATCTCAGTATATATACCTGTTCTGAAAGGCCCAAGAGTCTGTAACACCACTAAGCAAGTGGCACCACCAAGCAAGTGGCACCATGAATACCAAGGAGCTCTCCAAACAGGTCAGGGACAAAGTTGTGAAGAAGTACAGATCAGGGTTGGGTTATAAAAAAATATCAGAAACTTTGAACATCCCACGGAGCACCATTAAATCCATTATTAAAAAATGGAAAGAATATGGCACCACAACAAACCTGCCAAGAGAGGGCCGCCCACCAAAACTCACAGACCAGGCAAGAAGGGCATTAATCAGAGAGGCAACAAAGAGACCAAAGATAACCCTGAAGGAGCTGCAAAGCTCCATCGCGGAGATTGGAGTATCTGTCCATAGGACCACTTTAAGCCGTACACTCCACAGAGCTGGGCTTTACAGAAGAGTGACCAAAAAAAATACATTGCTTAAGAAAAAAATAAGCAAACACATTTGGTGTGGGAGACTCACCAAAAACATATGGAAGAAGGTACTCTGGTCAGATGAGACTAGAATTAAGCTTTTTGACCATCAAGGAAAACACTATATCTGGCGCAAACCCAGCACCTCTCATCACCCCAAGAACACCATCCCCACAGTGAAGCATGGTGGTGGCATGCAGTGGGGATGTTTTTCATCAGCAGGGACTGGGAAACTGGTCAGATTTGAAGGAATGATGGTGCTAAATACAGGGAAATTCTTGAGGGGAAACCTGTTTCAGTCTTCAAGAGATTTGAGACTGGTATGGAGGTTCACCTTCCAGCAGGACAATGACCCTAAGCCATACTGCTTAAGCAACACTTGAGTGGTTTAAGGGGAAACATTTAAATGTCTTGGAATGGCCTAGTCAAAGCCCAGACCACAATCCAATTGAGAATCTGTGATATGACTTAAAGATTGCTGTACACCAGCGGAACCCATCCCCCTTGAAGGAGCTGAAGCAGTTTTGCCCCAGTGGTTAGATGTGCCAAGCTTATAGAGACATACCCCAAGAAACTTGCAGCTGTAATTGCTGCAAAAGGTGGCTCTACAAAGTATTGACTTTCAGGGGGTGAATAGTTATGCATGCTCAAGTTCTGTTTGTCTTATTTGTTGTTTGTTTCACACAAAAAATATTTTGCATCTTCAAAGTGGTAGGCATGTTGTATAAATCAAATAATACAAACCCCTCCAAAATCCAGTTTAATTCCAGGTTGTAAGGCAACAAAATAGGAAAAATGCCAAGGGGGTGAATACTTTCGCAAGCCACTGTATATAAACATTTATATTTATACATGCAAATGTGCACAAACTTAAGTCTTTGTTTTTATGCTTGTGTGTGAGTGGAAATGCTTTAACTCCCTGTCCTCTTGTTTCTCCAGGATGCTCTGCTGGACACAGTACGCAGGTCCAGAGTTCACTTTGTCCACTGCCTACTGCCCAAAGCAGATGCGGTGGGGGTGGGTGGGGAGCCGCGCGTGGCCCACGGAGAAAGCTGCGACTCAGGCCTCATGCAGCTGGATGTGGGCCTTCTGAGGGCTCAGCTCCGTGGATCGAAGCTTATTGACGCTCTGCGCATCTACAGGCAAGGTAGGACTGGACACCCCACAAGTCAAGCTGAGTCATAGGAGGGACACCACCCAAGTCAAGCTGAGTCATGGGAGGGACATTTTCCCCCTTAATTCTTCTTATTGAATTGTATAATTAATCAAAATTATTAAATAAATGTTGACCTTGTGCTGTCTTTTCCAAAAAGGATACCCTGATCACATGGTGTTCTCTGAATTCCGTCGCCGCTTCGATGTGTTGGCACCCCACCTGACCAAAAAGCATGGGCGCCACTACATCGTCACAGACGAGAAGCGGGTGAGTGTTGAGGCGTTCCCTCCGCCTCGTAAACGAGTGATAATATAAAAGCCTCCCTCTCTTCTCCCTCCCTCCCCCCTCCTAGATCTGCTATTGTGTGTAATTAATTATGATTACACTGGTTGGCAGCATATGGCTGGTGTGCTGATTATTTACGTGCAGCACAGAGAGCTCTCTCGCTCTCTCTAACTCTGTCCTCCCCTTCATCTCTTCTTCCGCTCTCTCTATCTTCAGTACCAACTGTATAGTGTAATAGTTAAAAAGCTATTAACCTACCCTACCTACTCAGATGTGTGGTTAAAAGTTCTGAGTCTAGCAAAAATAAATCTGATGTAGAAATATGTTAATTATTAACGGATGTAGCTGGAATTGAAGAAATGGAATAGACAGTATCTTGGCTGAAAAGTGTTATTTTCATTGTTGTGTAAAGAGGTTGTGTTTTTGAAGTAGGGCAGTTAAAGAGGTCCACTGTCACAGCTAAAACATACAGTGAGCTATGGAAGAGTTAAAGAGGAAACCAGACTCCTTGGAGACATGCTTAGGAAGAATAGCCTGCTCTGAAATAATGAATGGACAAAAAGGGACTTCATTCTCTGAGGATAGACAAACCAAGAGGGAGAGAGGGAGTTATAGAGAACTCAAACAAAGCGCCCTTTCTCAGAGTTGGAAGCCTGTCTGTCACTTCCTCTTAGCTTGGGCTGTATAGCTGTGTTACTGTAGCTGTTTTACTGTTGCTGTGTTACTGTGGCTGTAGTGACTTCATCCTCCACTGAGTCTGTTTACCTACCAGACCCAGTACTCTTGCTGAGATCATCTTTGTCAAAAGTCCTTTAAGTAACTGTCCACTTTTAAAAGTTAGTATTCTTTTAGCTCAAACCCAAATAATGTGGTTGACTCATCCTATAATCAATCGTATTTGTGGCCAAACCAAATAAAATAAATACTTTTAAAAAATGCCTCATACAGGCTGTTTAACAAATGCTTGCCATTTCCTCTGAGAGGATGTCATTCTCCTGATGAGGATAAGCTGGCCAATCAGTGGGCTACTCATATGAATACTTTTAATGACCAGTATACACCCACATCATTCTGTTGTTGGGAGGAGAACACAGAAAAACTGCTTTTTAACATACTTTATAAAAATGTTTTTGGAAGAAACTATTTCACTCATTATAGTTCATTCTAGGTCATATTTCATTGAATTCTGGAAACACTGGACAGTTACTTTAAAACAGCTAATTCAGTTCAACTCCCTCCCTCGAGGCTACAGCTGTCTTCCAACTTAACTTTGTACTCAAACGTTAAAGACCCTCCGCCTCTCCAGAGACTGATTTAGATACAGTACACAGTCCAAATTTAGACTTCTGTCACAGTAGTGACCTGAATCAAATAAAATTTTATTTGTCACATTCGCCTATATACAACAGGTACCTTACCGTGAAATGGTTACTTACAAGCCCTTAACCAACAATGCAGTTAAGAAAATAGAATTAAGAAAATATTTACTAAATAAACTAAAGTAAAAAAAATATTTTCAAAAGCAACAATAAAATAACAATAACGAGGCTATATACAGGGGGTATCGGTACCGAGTCAGTTTGCAGGGGTACAGGTTAGTCAAGGTAATTTGTACATGTAAGTAGGGGTAAAGTGACTATGCATAGATAATAAACCGTGAGTAGCAGCAGTGTAAAAACAGAGACAGGGAGATTACAAATAGCTTGCTTGGTGCCTTAGCTGTAGCTTTGTTCACTGGTTGTTTTGGTCTGCAGTGTCCTGTTGGATAGGCTGATGTTAGGGGAGCGTGCCTGTTGCTATGACGCTATGTGCAGTCCTTTGGGGCGACGACAGAGGGGAGCTGACTTTACCAAAGCACTGTCTGTCTGTTTGTCCGTTATATTCATTGATCTGTCTGTCTGTCCATCTGTTTGTTTCAGGCTGTGGAGGAGCTGTTGGAGTCTCTGGACTTGGAGAAGAGCAGTTACCACATGGGCCTGAGCAGGGTAAGTAACACACACACACACACACACACACACACACACACACACACACACACACACACACAGACACACAGACACACATACAGACAGACAGACAGACAGACAGACAGTGCATCTCAAAACACACATTATCTATGTCTCAAAACTTAAGAGAACTTACATTAGGAGAGAATATGTAAACTAATAATGAACTATGTATAAACCATTAATAAATGCCTCGGAAAAGTGTTATGGCAAGTGATGCTGACAATACGTGTGAAGGCTTAGCACAGTCTAAATCAGGCCCAAGGTGTTATATCTCTGCCTGGGAGCAGTGATTAAAAAAAGTACCCCATTTTCATACTTGAGTAAAAGTAAAGATTAAAATACATTTTTACTGTACTTAAAATAAAATTACTCAAGTAACAGTGAAAGTCACCCAGTAAAATACTACTTGAGTAAAAGTTAAAAAGTATTTGTTTTTAAATGTACTTAAGTATCAAATGTATAAATAATTAAAAAATGTCTTATATTAAGCAAACCAGACCACACGATTTTATTGGTTTTTAAATGTACAGATCGCCAGGGGCACAGATCAACACTCAGACACAATTTACAAACTAAGCATTTGTGTTCAGATGTTCTCTTGATAGGTGCTGTAACGAGTGCTCTGAGAGTTGGGAAGCAAGTTCAGGAAGTGAGTGTTTTAATAAATAAACGTAACATAATACAAAACAAGACAACACAAACAACGCACAGACATGACACAGAGACAGAATCAATAACGCCTGGGGAAGGAACCAAAGGGAGTGACATACAGTGCCTTGAAAAGTATTCATCCCCCTTGGCATTTTTCCTATTTTATTGCATTACAACCTGTACTTTAAGTAGATTTTTATATGGGTTTCATGTCCAAATGTCCAAATTGGTGAAGTGAAATGAAAAAAAATTCTTGTTTCAGAAAATAAATACTTTTAAAAAACGGAAAAGTGGTGCGTGCATATGTATTCACCCCTTTTCTATGAAGCCCCTAAATAAGATATGGTACAACCAATTACCTTCAGAAGTCACATAATTCGTTAAATAAAGTCCACCTGTGTCCATTCTAAGTGTCACATGATCTCAGTACATATACACCTGTTCTGAAAGGCCCTAGAGTGCAACACCACTAAGCAAGAGGCACCACCAAGCAAGAGGCAACACCAAGCAAGCGGCACAATGAAGACCAAGGAGCTCTCCAAACAGGTCAGGGACAAAGTTGTGGAGAAGTACAGATCAGGGTTGGGTTATAATAAAATATCAGAAACTTTGAACATCCCACGGAGCACCATTAAATCCATTATTACATTTTTTAAGAGTTTGGAACCACAACAAATCTGCCAAGAGAGGGCCGCCCACCAAAACTCAAGGACCAGGCAAGAAGGGCATTCATCAGAGAGGCAACAAAGAGACCAAAGATAACACTGAAGGAACTGCAAAGCTCCACAGTGGAGATTGGAGTATCTGTCCATAGGACCACTTTAAGCCGTACACTCCACCGAGCTGGGCTTTATGGAAGAGTGGCTAGAAAAAAGCCATTGCTTAAAGAAAAATATAAGCAAACCCATTTGGTGTTCGCCAAAAGGCATTTGGGAGACTCCCCAAATATATGGAAGAAGGTGCTCTGGTCCGATGAGACTAAAATGTAGCTTTTTGGCCATCAAGGAAAATGCTATGTCTGGCGCAAGCCCAACACCTCTCATCACCCTGAGAACACCATCCCCACAGTGAAGCATGGTGGTGGCAGCATCATGCTGTGGGGATGTTTTTCATCAGCAGGGACTGGGAAACTGGTCAGAATTGAAGGAATGATGGGTGGTGATAAATACAGGGAAATTCTTGAGGGAAACCTGTTTGTCTTCCAGAGATTTGAGACTGGGATGGAGGTTCACCTTCCAGCAGGACAATGACCCTAAGCATGCTGCTAAAGCAACACTCGAGTGGTTTAAGGGGAAACATTTCAATGTCTTGGAATGGCCTAGTCAAAGCCCAGACCTCAATCCAATTGAGAATCTGTGGTATGACTTAAAGATTGCTGTACACCAGCAGAACCCTTCGAACTTGAAGGAGCTGGAGCAGTTTTAAATTGAAGAATGGGCAAAAATCCCAGTGGCTAGATGTGCCAAGCTAATAGAGACATACCCCAAGAGACTTGCAGCTGTAATTGCTGCAAAGGGTGACTCTACAAAGTATTGACTTTGGGGGTGTGAATAGTTACAGTATGTAGTTTTCAGTTTTTTTGTGTTATTTCTTGTTTGTTTCAAAATAAAACATATTTTGCATCTTCAAAGTGGTACAGTAGGCATGTTGTGTAAATCAAATTATACAACCCCCCCCCCCCCAAAAAAAAATATATATATTTTAATTCCAGGTTGTAAGGCACCAAAATAGAAAAAATGCCAAGGGGGGTGAATACTTTCGCAAGCCACTGTATATAGGGAAGGTAATCAGGGAAGTGATGGAGTCCAGGTGAGTCTGACACGCAGGTGCGCGTAATGATGACAGGTGTGCGCCATAACGAGCAGCCTGGTGACCTTGAGGCCAGAGAGGGAACACACGTGACAAGTGCGTAAATTAGACAATTTTCCTGTCCTGCTAAGCATTCATAATGTAACGAGTACTTCTGGGTGTCAGCAAAAATGTAAGAAGTAAAAAGTACATTATTTTATTTAGGAATGTACAGTAGTGGAGTAAAAGTTGTCAAAAATATAAATAGTTAAGTACAGATACCCCAAAAATCTAGTACTTAAAAGTATTTTTACTGAAGTACTTAAACCACTGCCTGGTGTACCATCTGTTTACCCAGCATGCACTTCTCACTGGAATCATGGATCCTCTGCTGTGGCGCTGGTTCCTGGCCCGGTCCCTGGGCTGGCAGCCTTTGTCTGTTAGTTGGCGGTTGGCGACACTGAGAGACAATTACCCCCCAATTCCCTCCTGTTGCTCCCTGTAGCCATTGATTTTGGCATGCGATAGCTCTCTTTGTTTGTGGCGCTTCATCGTGACACGCCGATAACCCTCCACAAACACCAATCAGCACAGTGAGAGTCAAACCTTTCAGATGCAAAAGAGAAAATCCAAAGTAAAAGACAGCCTGATAAATTGCTAATTAGCATAGGAGACTTTTTCTGAATGTCTCCGGAATAGAGGACAGTGAGAAGTATTGTTCTGAAGTAAACAGTAGGAAAAGGGTGTTTAGGGAAGTTTGACATTGGCTGTGTGTGTGTGTGTGTGTGTGTGTGTGTGTGTGTGTGCGTGTGCGTGCGTGCGTGCGTGCGCGTGCGTTCCTTCCCATCTCTCGTCATGCTGAGAAAAATGAATGACTGACAAAACAATAAGCCCCAAGTGACCTCAGCCGACCTTTAGAGTTGCATTCAGAGACAAAGAGGTCCAATATGTTCCCCATGTTCCTTCGCCCACGCTGACAGTCATTGCTATGCAGAAGGTCATCCTGCTAGGGGGGAAGGCCTGTGTGACGGGGCCTTTTACTGTGACACATCACACATCCCATTGGCGTTTCTCAGCGGTTGCATCACTTGCGGGTCGTGATGGTGGGCGAGAAAGTCACAGGCTGGAGAGTATTCTCTCAGCTCCTCATCATGATGTGATAGTGTGTCTGTGTTCTACTCAATCTACCGCATCGGGAATAGGGAAAGGGGGATAACTAGTCAGTTGCACAACTGAATGCATTCAACCAAAATGTGTCTTCCGCATTAACCCAACCTCTCTGAATCAGAGGGGTGCGGGGGGCTCCCTTAATCGACATCCACATCTTCGGCGCCCGGGGAACAGTAGGTAAACTGCCTTGCTTAGGGGCAGAACGACAGATTTTTACCTTGTCAGCTCGGGGATTTCAA
The DNA here is from genome assembly GCF_045791955.1 of Oncorhynchus clarkii lewisi. Classification (NCBI taxonomy): domain Eukaryota; kingdom Metazoa; phylum Chordata; class Actinopteri; order Salmoniformes; family Salmonidae; genus Oncorhynchus; species Oncorhynchus clarkii. Next base: position 26,140,428 of record NC_092173.1, on the reverse strand, counting down.
TCCAGCAACCTTCCAGTTACTGGCCCAACACAGGCTACCTGCCGCCCGTACAGTGTATGAAAAGTCCTCTACACCTGACAATAGAGGTATCAAACTCAAGCCGATGTGCTATTCTCTGGAGGTGAAGACATCCCTTTGCAGTTGCATGCGTTGCCCTACGACAGAGAAGTGTGGGTGTGTTGGTGCTGTGTGTTTTTACCGTGCCCAGCCTACTCCCTTCATGTGATATTTGCTTGGCTGTACACACACTTCCCTAAGAGCTCTGAGCTTTGATTGTCTGTACAGGGTAGTGTTTTCTCTCCTCCTGTGCCTCTGATAGAGGATAATAGGTGGTTAAGGGCCCTGGAGTACTGTGATAGATCAACCCTGATGCATCATGATGAAATTGCTGCATAACACCACCACAGCTCTTATCTTCAGGAGCCGCTTGGTGAAATCTGAACAAAACACTCTATGGACTAACCATCCCAATAGTTTTTTTTTTTAGTTGAAGAAAACACAGTGCCTATGACTAACTGGAGATGATGGCTAAATCCAAGAGAAGTTTCACCATAAACTTTCCCTGTCATTTTAGAGTTTCCCCAGAAACTTCCTGTCTTTGTTAGTTTACTTTCTGTAACCGTGGCAGCCGCATATGTTGGTAACACAAGGGATTTTAATGAGGATTTTGTGAAGTTAAGCATAGCTCTCCCGCGAACACTATTAGCATGCTAATGCAATTAGGCAGCATTCAAAGAGTTTCATGAGCTCTCAGCTCTGGCCTGAGAAACTGTAGGGAAGTCCACCAGCAGCTCCCCACCCAATCTCCCAGAGCAGATCAGAGAATGGAAATGACTAAAGTGTTTGAGGTAATCCAACTCAATTAAACGTCCGCACTGTTAACACCATTGAAATGCAAAGTAAACGCAGGACATGATGTAGTTGATATGCAATCCCTGAATCCCCGATGTATGGTTGCAGATTTTTAGTCGGATTCCAACTCGGCAACGTTGAATCATTTAAAAACAAATGAATGTAATTTTTCATTTGTAAGCCACAATGACCCCAAACGAAAAAGTTGTATGTTTACTGTACTTCTATTCCATAGTATTGTGCAACCTTGCACACACACATATGCTCCATGTCCGAGCATTAGTGTCCTGATTAATCAGCATCTAACTGTATATCTCTCTCCAGGTGTTCTTCAGAGCTGGGACCCTGGCCAAACTGGAGGAGCAGAGGGACGTCCAGACCAGACGCAACATCACCATGTTCCAGGCTGCCTGCAGAGGATACCTGGCCAGACAGGCCTTCAAGAAGAGGAAGGTGAGTGAGCGATCTCAACCCGAGCAAGTAGTCCTTACCAACCCAAAGCCCAGCTCAGATTAGATGACAAAAGGAGCAAAACTGACTATAGATCAGTAAAACTGACCGTTTCTTGCCGCTCGATCACATCACACAGTGCAGGTAGCTAATGCCTACACTCAAAGCCGATGCTGAAGAGCTGTGTATCCTCCTGCTTCTCCGGGACCCCCACATTCCCTGAATCACCACACCAGAACAAACACACAATTCTCAAAGTAATTGTCAATAAAAGCCTTTGACACTTATGAAATGCTTGAAATATACTTCATTATTTTATAGTAACATCTGACAAAAATATCTAAAGACACTGAAGCAGCAAACTTTGTGGAAATTAATATTTGTGTCATTCTCAAAACCTTTGGCCATGACTGTGGCGCGTGAGTTTCATGTTTGGGGAAGATCATTTTCACAATAAAAATGTGCCATTATAATAAAAGCATTACATGCATAATTGCGTTTCCGGTCACTTTGGATAATCGTGTTTTCCGCTAATGGAATATTTGTGCTTATAGGCTACTACCATGTACGCATTGCTGCGCTTATGTGAAGAAATAGCCTAGTAGTTTATCAACATTTTAAGCTAAACATTCTGATCTGTTGCATCAGCCACATTGCATATAAAAGGTTTGTATTAATTTGGGATCTATCGCAACCCACAACTGTCCCAGACTGTTTGGAATATTGATTTATTACACAGAATAGAATAGGTTGTCTTTCGTACAGTGGGGGATAGTAGATTGACATAGGCTAGTGCTTTTGCTGTTCTTTCTGCCTACTCATCTTGTTGGCTGACTGAAAAATATCTTACATATGCACCTCGGAATTGTATAAGGACGTCCGCAGTTGCATCCCCGATGTGTCTGTCTTAACTTGCAGCCTGTGAGAAAGACCCGATCATGTGACGGAGAGCCATGTGAGTGAGAGGCACTTCGGATTGCGCAGCACATTCAGAGAGAAGGGCACAACGTAGCACTCTGGGCCACAAAAGGCAAGGATTTTTTTTAGGGTGCATTACGGCCACTAAGGGGATGTCGCCGTGAAATTCGAGGCATTATCAAGTGCTTGTCTGCGCCTGCACAAAAAAACAAAGCAGAGCTCATGCCTTTCATGCAACTTATTTCAAATCATCATTAGTCGTCTCATGAAGCCTTACAATGTATTAAAAATGAAAACGTATAGCCCAACGTTTGTAGAACAACTAAAGTTACATTAATAACTCTACCTTAAGCATATAGGAATACAGTGCCTTGCGAAAGTATTCGGCCCCCTTGAACTCTGCGACCTTTTGCCACATTTCAGGCTTCAAACATAAAGATATAAAACTGTATTTTTTTGTGAAGAATCAACAACAAGTGGGACACAATCATGAAGTGGAACAACATTTATTGGATATTTCAAACTTTTTTAACAAATCAAAAACTGAAAAATTGGGCGTGCAAAATTATTCAGCCCCCTTAAGTTAATACTTTGTAGCGCCACCTTTTGCTGCGATTACAGCTGTAAGTCGCTTGGGGTGTCTCTATCAGTTTTGCACATCGAGAGACTGACATTTTTTCCCATTCCTCCTTGCAAAACAGCTCGAGCTCAGTGAGGTTGGATGGAGAGCATTTGTGAACAGCAGTTTTCAGTTCTTTCCACAGATTCTCGATTGAATTCAGGTCTGGACTTTGACTTGGCCATTCTAACACCTGGATATGTTTATTTTTGAACCATTCCATTGTAGATTTTGCTTTATGTTTTGGATCATTGTCTTGTTGGAAGACAAATCTCTGTCCCAGTCTCAGGTCTTTTGCAGACTCCATTCAGGTTTTCTTCCAGAATGGTCCTGTATTTGGCTCCATCCATCTTCCCATCAATTTTAACAATCTTCCCTGTCCCTGCTGAAGAAAAGCAGACCCAAACCATGATGCTGCCACCACCATGTTTGACAGTGGGGATGGTGTGTTCAGCTGTGTTGCTTTTACGCCAAACATAACGTTTTGCATTGTTGCCAAAAAGTTCAATTTTGGTTTCATCTGACCAGAGCACCTTCTTCCACATGTTTGGTGTGTCTCCCAGGTGGCTTGTGGCAAACTTTAAACTACACTTTTTATGGATATCTTTAAGAAATGGCTTTCTTCTTGCCACTCTTCCATAAAGGCCAGATTTGTGCAATATACGACTGATTGTTGTCCTATGGACAGAGTCTCCCACCTCAGCTGTAGATCTCTGCAGTTCATCCAGAGTGATCATGGGCCTCTTGGCTGCATCTCTGATCAGTCTTCTCCTTGTATGAGCTGAAAGTTTAGAGGGACGGCCAGGTCTTGGTAGATTTGCAGTGGTCTGATACTCCTTCCATTTCAAGATTATCGCTTGCACAGTGCTCCTTGGGATGTTTAAAGCTTGGGAAATCTTTTTGTATCCAAATCCGGCTTTAAACTTCTTCACAACAGTATCTCGGACCTGCCTGGTGTGTTCCTTGTTCTTCATGATGCTCTCTGCGCTTTTAACAGACCTCTGAGACTATCACAGTGCAGGTGCATTTATATGGAGACTTGATTACACACAGGTGGATTGTATTTATCATCATTAGTCATTTAGGTCAACATTGGATCATTCAGAGATCCTCACTGAACTTCTGGAGAGAGTTTGCTGCACTGAAAGTAAAGGGGCTGAATAATTTTGCACGCCCAATTTTTCAGTTTTTGATTTGTTAAAAAAGTTTGAAATATCCAATAAATGTTGTTCCACTTCATGATTGTGTCCCACTTGTTGTTGATTCTTCACAAAAAAATACAGTTTTATATCTTTATGTTTGAAGCCTGAAATGTGGCAAAAGGTCGCAAAGTTCAAGGGGGCCGAATACTTTCGCAAGGCACTGTACCTATTTCTTTATTAACGGCTAAATACAGATTAGCCGCATGTGCTCACTCCCTTATCGTTTGGAGAAAATATTCATATTTTATTCAGGTTTGTTCAATTTTATTCAGCTTTGTTCAATTTTATTCAGCTTTGTTCAATTTTATTCTTCATACAATAAAATAATATAAAAATAATGCCACAGAATTATAAGCCAATCTTGTCTGCTAAATGAACTGGTGTAGTCCACAGCCATTTGGCATAGCCACATCAGCCCCTGTACCCTGCTTTTCTCAACAATCTTTCTGTCAAAGCATGTTCTTGGTGGCTGGCACAGTGGAGTGGCGGGGGCAGCTGGAGGGGATAAACAGTGGGACTGGTCTTTCTACAGGGTGTGATTATTATTGTAGACGCCTGTCATAATCCCTGCTCCAGTCATGAGGGGGAGGTCTGGGACTGGAGAGAGGCAGGGGCAGGGCTGTGTGGGAATGTGTGTATGTGTGTGTTTGGCGGATGACAACAGTCCACCCTGCATGCGCCACCACACCAGAGTGATCAAGACGACCAGGAATATAACACCCTCCACTGAGTGACTGGATCCACTGGTGGGGATCTGTTCAGCTCTGTGTGTTGTCCTGTCGTGTGTGTGTGTGTGTGTGTGTGTGTGTGTGTGTTGTCTCTGTGTTTGTCTGAGTGTGTGAGGGAGAGACAGTGGTTAGCATGTGTGAACTAACATAGACCTGTGTATGAGTATGCAATGTGTACGTGTGTGGCAGTAGCCTACATGTGAGTCTTGGATTGTCCATGTGTGTTTGGAGAGATTGGGTTTCGACCACTGTGTCTTCCCTGCCATCCCCATCTCTGGTAGTTATTGGGCTCAGGGTTGCTGTCTGTAAATTGCTTTTCAAGGACAGTGGGCTTATCTTCATTGCTCTGCCTCCTGTGAAGGAGCCTGCCTGTTTCATTTGATTGCTGCCTCTCTTTGTAAGTTGTTTACCTTGATTGTTTGTTTTGATTTAGGATTAGGATATTGATAGTTTGCATTGTTGGAGACGTGTTTAGTAAACGTCTCCACTATGAGTGACTGCCATTCCTCAGTGTGGCTGGCTGAGGGTCAGTCAGGACTGGAGAGTGTTGTGTAATGTTGGGAGGTAGAGGTCTTCATGGGTTCAAAAAGTTGGACCTGTTCTGAAATGGACCTGGGGCTTTCACACCCTGACCCGATATGCTTAAATATATTTTTTAAATATAGAGACCCCTTCTGGACAGACCCGAGGACAACTAGACCCGTTCCATATAGACCTGGTCTGGATCCGAGTGAGGGAAGCAGCATAAAAGCTCTTTATTTAAGATACTTTATTAACCGGAGCTGATAAAATGTGAGAGGAGGGGAAAGAGAGTAGCCGCTCTAGCAGGCGGGGAGGAGGGAAGGAAAGAGAGGTGCCGCTCTAGCAGGCGGGGAGGAGGGAGGGAAAGAGAGTAGCTGCTCTAGCAGGCGGGGAGGAGGGAGGGAAAGAGTAGCCGCTCTAGCAGGCGGGGAGGAGGGAGGGAAAGAGAGTAGCTGCTCTAGCAGGCGGGGAGGAGGGAGGGAAAGAGAGTAGCCGCTCTAGCAGGCGGGGAGGAGGGAGGGAAAGAGAGTAGCCGCTCTAGCAGGCGGGGAGGAGGGAGGGAAAGAGAGTAGCCGCTCTAGCAGGCGGGGAGGAGGGAGGGAAAGAGAGTAGCCGCTCTAGCAGGCGGGGAGGAGGGATGGAAAGAGAGTAGCCGCTCTAGCAGGCGGGGAGGAGGGAGGGAAAGAGAGTAGCCGCTCTAGCAGGCGGGGAGGAGGGAGGGAAAGAGAGTAGCCGCTCTAGCAGGCGGGGAGGAGGGAGGGAAAAAGAGTAGCCGCTCTAGCAGGCGGGGAGGAGGGAGGGAAAGAGAGTAGCCGCTCTAGCAGGCGGGGAGGAGGGAGGGAAAGAGAGACTGCGCACTAAAGTAGACCTATAGCTGCCATAGCTAGGTTATTTATCATGAAATATGTCTACTTAGTACCTGTCTTGACTACATCAAACCGGGAGAAGCAAGTTAAGCTAGCTATGCTAATTGAGGCTACAGTACATGTGCTTTCCCATCCTACAGTTACAAATAACAACGCCATTCAGAATATTAATTAGCAGCTTACCTGTTGGCTCTTGGTCGTTGTAGCCTATCCTTCTTCTTGAACTTTTAATTCCGTCATTTTAATGTAATCTTTCATTGATTAGATATCTTCTAACTTTTGCTACGCGGAGGCTCTATGACTGTAGCCTATTGCCGCTTTGATGACTTATGATTGGCCAACAACAAGCTACACGCGCCATGCTCCACTCTCGTGATAAGCAAGAGCAGCATGATAAAGGAAAGAAGTTCTCTCTGCTGCAGCAGTCACATTCAGATCTGTACGGGCCGAGACCGCTGACAATCATGTCACTTCTGACCCAGACGCTTTACATTATTTAGAATTCTGGATCAGACCTGCTACGGTCCCGGATTGGGTCTCGGGTATTCTCAGGTATTCGGGTACAGGTGGATCCGTGAAGACCCCTACTGCGAGGCCCAGGGGGCAGGAGGGGAACAATATCACAACTTATTGGCTCTAGAACACTTATCAGAAGGCTTTTGTGAGCCAAAGCTCTGCTTTACAATGTGTTTCTGTGGACAGTACAGTACCCTACCCTCCAGCAGTTATGAAAGGTACATTACCAGTCAAAAGTTTGGACACACCTACTCTAAAGTACAAGGCATTCTGCAGCGATATGATCTCCAATCTGGTTTGCGCTTAGTGGGACTATTATTTGTTTTTCAACAGGATAATGACCCAACACACCTCCAGGCTGTGTAAGGGCTATCAGCCAATCTCAACCCAATTGAGATGGTTTGGGATGAGTTGGACCGCAGAGTGAAGGAAAAGCAGCCAACAAGTGCTCAGAATATGTGGAAACTACTTCAAGACTGTTGGAAAAGCATTCCAGAAGCTGGTTGAGAGAATTCCAAGAGTGTGCAAAGATTCCATATGTGCTATTTCATAGTTTTGATGTCTTCACTATTATTCTACAAGATAGAAAATAGTAAAAATTAAAGAAAAACCCTTGAATGAGTAGGTGTGTCCAGATGTTGGACTGGTTACGTTTAGTTCAATGTGTTTTAATTTTGATCATCTGATTCTCAGGAAGTTGAGACAGAAAGAGTAAGTTGAATATTGTTTTATTTAAAGTTGAACTCAACGATTAAGTATCTATTTACACACACGGTGAAGACTTTGCACCATTCCAGCTAAGAAGCCAAGGCATGTTTAAGAGGAAAATGTTGTTGAGGAGAGTGGTACTGGTGAATATCTGAGGCTTGTGTCGTATCGAGGTAAGCTGGTTTGATATTTACAGGAAAATGTTCTCCAGCATTGAAAGCTAAGCATGCAGACTCGCATTTGATTACAAGGCAGTGCAGGGTGTTACACTTGAGCTTTTGGCCTATATTTCTCAGACACAAGACATGACCATGCAAGTGTTGACTTCCTCGTCTGAACACTGACATCCCCTCTGCCAAAAAATATATATTAGTTTGTTTCTCTCTCTGTCTGTTTGATTGCTCCGGGGGGCTCCCCACACCTTGAAGTCCTCCCAGCCTGAGCCAAACCCTCACAGGGATTTTGTTTTCAAAGCGCTTTGAGGGAGAAAGAGAGGGAGAGAAAGAGGCGGAGAAAGCATGAGAGAAAAGAGCGAGGGAAAGAGTGCCGCTGCTCGGAAACGGTGCTTCACCATGGGGGAATAGATGAATAGAAGGGATCCGGCGTGGCGTTTGAAGCCCACAGCCTGCTCTCTCTTTGACATGTTGTGGAATGAACTAGCGACGGCATGGCAAAGCAGAACATGGGTGATTCCTCCGTCAGCCACTCGGCCCATAGTGTCTAATTAAATGGTTGCCTTAAGACAAAGCTTCTTCCCCGACTGGGAACAGGTGTGTGTCAGAGCATGCATCCGTTACATCTATAGCCCTGTGTGCTCAGCAAAGGCCATGTAGCTGCACAGACACTCAAAAGGAGCTCTGTAAAAGGGGAGGCAAAAGTCAGAGTAAAAAGGGAGAGTGAGACAAAGAGATAGGAATACATTCTGTTCCTGTGTCTCTCTAAGACCATCAATACCTGTTTGACATAGACAGATCCTATTTCTAAACGAAGGCTGCAAGATCTAAGTCTAAATCCCTCTAGTGGTGTAGATGAGCTCTCTGTATGGCTGAGTAACAGAAAGATCAACACTGACATTTTCAATGGGACCCCCCCTTATTGAGTCTACACAGGATTTGTTAAACTTGTTTAGGTCTAAGCATGACAAACAAACTTTAGGGGGCATAACCTGTATGCCTGTTCAGTCAGTGACTAGGATGGCTAAGAGGCATTTAGGTGCTCTCATGGCGTGACAAATACGTATCGTGTTCTGTCATGGCAACCCCATTGGATGCGGTTGCATTGTGCTGCTCTAATTGGGTTGCCAGATAATGGGTGGTTTATTGGAGATGCCCATGTAGCTGGAGCATGTAGCTCCTCCTAATGCCTTTTTAACAGGCTGCCAAAGTGTTATTGATGTTTGATTTGAATTCTCTGAAGAGCTCTGTCTCAGCTCTTAAACCCAGAAGATCTTTTCAATGTCTTGATTCTAGCTCGCCCAAATTGTCACACTTGATGCAAGTGCCTGTTAACGTGCCAGTAGACAATGACCCTAAGCAATGGCATTTTTTATTTTCTTTATCAAAAGTTACATATTTGATACTTATTTGTGATACATATTTATATCCATGTCAAAGAACTTGAAGAATCCTACATGTTGGCAGACAACTGCAGACACAAACACCCACACACACACAGGTTCCTTCGTTGTAAGAACCCTCTGCTCCTCTGCGTGCGTTTCAGATCCAGGACCTGGCTATCCGCTGCATCCAGAAGAACATCAAGAAGAACAAGGGCGTGAAGGGCTGGGCCTGGTGGAAGGTGTTCACCACAGTACGCCCCCTTATAGAGGTCCAGCTCACAGAGGAGCAGATACGTGGCAAAGACGTGAGTACACAAACTATACACACCCTCCATCTACTGTTGATCAGGGGTGCATCATTACGCCAAACAGGGATGGAAACTAGCGTTTATATTGGACAGGTTCAGCAAACAGCAAACCTAACTGAATCTGTCCAATAGAAATGCTAGTTTTCATTGCAAAATTTAATATTTTGCAACTGTTTGGAGTAATGATTACACCCCTGCATTTGATTCCCTCCCCTTGCTTTATAGACTATACAGATTTAGCTCCCTCTAATACTGTAATACGTTTTCCCTCTTCCCCCTCCCTCTCTCGTTCTGTCTATCTGTTCCCAGGAGGAGATCCAGCAGCTGAAAGGGAGGCTGGAGAAGGTGGAGAAGGAGAGGAACGAGCTGAGACTCAACAGTGACCGCCTGGAGAGCCGGGTACACATACACACACACACACACTGCGCTGCAGACTAATATAAGAATACATTGTACCAGCAGCTCTGTCTCTATAAATAAAGGATGAACAGATGAAGGTTGTAAGTATGTCATGAAGTTGAACTGTATTGCACTATATGCATAAGACCGGGTGCATGTGTAACCCTCTTGCTAATTGTGATTGTGTGTATGCCAGATCACAGAGCTGTCGTCGGAGCTGGCAGACGAGAGGAACACAGGAGAGTCGGCCTCTCAGCTGCTGGAGTCTGAGACCTCAGAGAGACTGAGACTGGAGAAAGACATGAAGGACCTGCAGGTAAACACTGCCAAGGAGAAATTACACATCCTTAACTGTTGTAGGATGTACACTATTAATTCATTCAACCCATTATTTGAACCAGATAGGTAAATGGAAAACCGATTCTGATTTGCAATGACGACCTTGCCAGTTCTGTTGGCTGAAACCTAATGGTGTGATCAGATTGTTGACCCTGCCTTCCCCAGCCTTTAGTTTTCTATTTGACATTTGACATGATGTTTTTTTTCCGGGTGTTCCAACTAGCTGGGATAGATTTTTCCACTGACTGTTCAGATTGCACATGCTGATGGGCTGGGCTGGGTACAAATGACCTCGCTTCTAGAAATGAGCGATTGTGTCATTTAGAGGAAGTGTGCGTGTGAGAGCAATGTGAGGCCTATCTGTTAGTATTTCTATCTCTGTCTTGGTATAATGTGTTTGTGTATTAATGCATGGCCTGTGGTTCTCTCCCCAGACTAAGTTTGACTCGATGAAGAAGTCTATGGACTCTATGGAGATGGAGGTGATGGAGACCAGACTCCTCAGAGCCTCCGAGCTCAACGGAGAGATGGACGACGACGACACAGGTCAGCGGCACACACACTTGCTTGTTTTACTATCCTTGTGGGGACCAAAACATTTATTCCCATTCAAAATCTTATTTTCCCTAACCCTAAACATAACCCTTAACCTAACCTTAACCCCAAACCCCTAAAACTAAACCTAACTCCTAAATCTAATTCCTAACCCAACCTTAATTCTAACCCTAATTGCAACCCTAAACCTAACCCCTAAGCCTAAAATAGCCTTTTTGCTTGTGGGGACTGGCAAAATGACCCCACTTGTCTGAATTTTCCTTGTTGTACTATCATTGTGAGGACTCACAAGGATAGTAAAACCAAACCACACACACTGTTGCCATGGTGACAACTTAACACCATGAAAACCAGCACACAAAGGTAGACCCCAAGATCAGGATGGAAGTAGGCTGTTTCTGGTTGGTGGAATCAAGCTGACCACCCTGTAGACTGATGTGGCTGCCTGAAATCAATGAGGAGACAAAAGGTTTGTATAAATGGATTATAAAAGACAGCAGGCGTCCTCAAATTATATTCGACTGCATGCCGAACAGACTTCCAGCTAGACTGCGAATGCAGTCTTTGTTTGGCTATTCTGAATGTAGGATCGATTTTGTGTCAGTGTTTTGTTTTTAATTTTCAACACCCCACATTTTAAGTGGAATAGACAACCCTGTTTAAGAGACACTACATGACCAAAAGTATATGTGGACACCTGCTCGTCGAACATCTCATTCCAAAATCATGGACATTAATATGGAGTTGGTCCCCCTTTGCTGCTATAACAGCCTCCGCTCTTCTGGGAATGCTTTCCACTAGATGTTGGAACATTGCTGGCATACCTGGCATCTGCCAAACCCAGATTCATTTGTCGGACTGCCAGATGGTGAAACGTGATTCATCACTCTAGAGAACGCGTTTCCACTGCTCCAGTGTCCAATGGCGGCGAGCTTTACACCTCTCCAGCCAACGCTTGGCATTGCACATGGTGATCTTAGGGTTGTGTGCTGCTGCTCGGCCATGGAAACCCATTTCATGAAGCTCCCAACGAACAGTTCTTGTGCTGACGTTGCTTCCAGAGGCAGTTTGGAACTCGGTAGTGAGTGTTGCAACCGAGAACAGACTATTTTTACTCACTTCAGCACTCGGCTGTCACATTCTGTGAGCTTGTGTGGCTGTATGACGGTGCCACGTTGAACGTCAATGAGCTCTTCAGTACGGGCCATTCTACTGCCAATGTTTGTCTATGGAGATTGCATGGCTGTGTGCCTGATTTTGTACACCTTTCAGCAACGGGTGTGGCTGAAGTAGCCGAATCCACTCATTTGAAGGGGTGTCACATACTTTAGTACATTCTGTACATGTACAGGCCATAACAGTACTGTACCGACTCTAATATGGCTTCAATACAGTTTGATACATTACCTCCTGACTCATGCAAACCCCTTCCATGGTCAAACAGACTTCGTTTCAAACTAGCCATTCAATTTCTACTTAGTTCTATTTGAAGACATATTGAATGCAGTGGAGGTTGCTGAGGGGAGGACAGCTCATAATAATGGCTGGAACAGAGTGGATGGAAACCATGTGTTTGATACCATTCTGCTCCAGCCATTACCACGAGCCCGTCCTTCCCAATTAAGGTGGCCACCAACCTCCTGTGATTGAATTGTGAACTGGTGTGGTTCTTGTAGTGCTGTCCATGACCTGTCTGCTAACTGTGCTGTATCATGTTGTGTCTGTTAGGGGGGGAGTGGAGACTGAAGTATGAGAGAGCCATCAGAGAGATCGAGTTCACTAAGAAGAGGCTCCAGCAGGAGTTTGATGACAAGCTGGAGATGGAGCAGCAAAACAAACGACAGCTGGAGAGGAGGGTAAGGCAGCATCGGACACACACACTTCTGACAGCTGGAGAGGAGGGTAAGGCAGCATCGGACACACACACTTCTGACAGCTGGAGAGGAGGGTAAAGGCAGCATCGGACACACACACTTCTGACAGCTGGAGAGGAGGGTAAGGCAGCGTAGGACACACACACTTCTGACAGCTGGAGAGGAGGGTAAGGCAGCGTAGGACATACACTCTTCTGACAGCTGGAGAGGAGGGTAAGGCAGCATCGAACACACACACTTCTGACAGCTAGAGAGGAGGGTAAGGCAGCATCGGATACACACACTTCTGACAGCTGGAGAGGAGGGTAAGGCAGCATCGGACACACACACTTCTGACAGCTGGAGAGGAGGGTAAGGCAGCATCGAACACACACACTTCTGACAGCTAGAGAGGAGGGTAAGGCAGCTTAGGACACACACACTTCTGACAGCTGGAGAGGAGGGTAAGGCAGCATCGGACACACACACTTCTGACAGCTGGAGAGGAGGGTAAGGCAGCGTAGGACACACACACTTCTGACAGCTGGAGAGAGGAGGGTAAGGCAGCATCGGACACACACACTTCTGACAGCTGGAGAGGAGGGTAAAGCAGCGTAGGACACACACACTTCTGACAGCTTTAGAGGAGGGTAAGGCAGCGTAGGACACACACACTTCTGACAGCTGGAGAGAGGATGGTAAGGCAGCATCGGACACACACACTTCTGACAGCTGGAGAGGAGGGTAAAGCAGCGTAGGACACACACACTTCTGACAGCTTTAGAGGAGGGTAAGGCAGCGTAGGACACACACACTTCTGACAGCTGGAGAAGAGGGTAAAGCAGCGTAGGACACACACTTCTGACAGCTGGAGAGGAGGGTAAAGCAGCGTAGGACACACACACTTCTAACTCAACCTCCCCCTGCTTACACACACTTGCACGTTAGGATTTACACCTACCTCATTTACACACGCACACAGGCTAAAATACTTCTCATATCCTTCATTCCTTCCTGAGTTGTCAAGATGTCAACTGTCAACTGCTCTTGGTGGGTCTGTCTGTCTCTCCTTTTCTCTCGCCCAGCAATGAGGAAAGGAATCTGCCCATCCCTGTCTTTGTCCATCTCTGTCTGGCTTTTCTTTCTGTATTTTTCTCAGCCCCTTTCTCTGTTTTTGACAACTCCTCTGAGCTTTCCCATAAAACGTCAAATAAAGCTTTACACTCCCTGAGCGCTCACTCAGTGAGACGTAAAAGGAGCAGTGAAGCAATAACTAGTCTTTTCTTTCTCTCACCTGGTCGGCCACTCAGACAGACAGCTTGACAGAAGCTAACAGACGCTTTGACCTATGTCATGCCTCTGCTTATTTTGAAAAAAAGATTTTAAATGTTACAATCTCTCTCTCTATCTCTCTCCGTCCCCCTCCAGCTGAGTGACCTCCAGGCAGACAGTGAGGAGGTGCAGCGTACGGCCCAGCAGCTGAAGAAGAAGTGTCAGAGATTGACGGCTGAGCTACAGGACACCAAGCTACACCTGGAAGGCCAGCAGAGCCGCAACCATGACCTGGAGAAGAAACAGAGGAAGTGAGTTCAGTTCATACCGCACACACTCTGTAGGGCGACAAACACACATGTGCACACAGACCATAGAAATAGATAGAGGACTATAGTACTCAAAAGTCTGTTTTAGCACGGGCAGCGCCATTGAGGACTTTCACCATTTTCAAGTAATCAACTGCGTAGGACTTCCAATGGGTTAAGAAAGAATCACATAATTCCATCCAGGTCATCAGGAGGGATCAGCCAATGAATTAAACTTGTGAGGAAACATTCCTTAACTGCAGTTGGCAGTAAATCGCCAACCTTGGATTTATACCTGTTCAAACAACACACTCCAGGTGGCAGTATGCGCCCTTTCAGTTTGTTTACCAACTCCGTAGAAGAAAAGGAAAATGGTCTACTTCAAAATGAAGATGTCCTGAATGGCGCTGCCTGTGCTTTCCTTGACGCCATAATAGGACAAATGCAATGATGCGATGTCTATCTGAGTCTATGATACAGACACACTCACCTACACACAGGTGTGCGTCACACACACACTCATACAGTGCGTTCAGATCTGCAACTACAGCCTGATATTACTCATACACTCACCCTCACTGTGACCTGAAGAAGAAACCCGAGCTCACTACCTTAGATCTTCACTGTAACTTTAAATATTTTAAAGTCCTGGGTAAAACACCACAGTACTCTCTCAATCTCTCTCTCTCCCCTGTTCTCTCTCTGTCTGTCTGTATGTCTGTCTGTCTCTCTCAATCTCTCTCTCTCCCCTGTTCTCTGTCTGTCTGTCTGTCTGTCTGTCTGTCTGTCTGTCTGTATGTCTGTCTGTCTCTCTCGCTCTCACTCTCGCTCTCTCTTTGTTTCTTTCTCTCGCTCTCCCTGTGGTAATGGTCACTGAGTGATGTCACACTGAAGCACAGTAGGGTAGATATAATTAAGCAATAAGGCCCAAGGAGGTGTGATATATGGTCAATATACCACGGCTAAGGGCTGTTCTTAAGCATGATGCAAAGTGGAGTGACTGGATACAGCCCTTAGCCGTGGTATATTGACCATATATCACACCTCCTTGGGCCTTATTGCTATTAAACTGGTTTCCAACGTAATTAGAACTGTAAAAAAAAAAAAATTCTGCCATACCCATGGTATATGGTCTGATATATCACTGCTGTCATCATTCAGGGCTCAAAACACCCAGTTTATAATACAAATGAATCAAGGAGATCAGTAAAGTCTAGGAAACTTACTGGGATGCCGCAACCACACTGCAAATGTTTGGTGTGCGTATGTGTACACACTTGGCTTCCAGCCTGCTGACCAGAGACCTTTTCACCATGGACGTCTCCTGGAACTCAGGGGGGAGAAACATATACACACACACACACACACACACACACACACAGACACACTGTGTGGTCTCTAAACTTCGCTGTGCTGGTTAGAGGCCCCTGCTGTCTAACACCTTTAGTTCACTAAGTAAACAGAACGACAAACACTCGAGTATGTTGTTCTATGTCGATAGGAGACTCACGGCAGGGTGTGTGTCTAGCCAGACAGGGCATTGACATGTCTGTGTGTGTGTCAGGTTTGACTCGGAGCAGAACCTGTCTCAGGAGGAGGTTCAGAGGGAGAAGAATATTAGAGAGATGCTGAGCAGAGAGAAGGACATGCTGACTGGAGAGGTGTTTAGCCTACGACAGCAACTGCAGGTACTGTACTCTACTGGCCTACCACATCTCTGTGTGTGCCAAACATTTATTCAAATAGTATTTGAAGTCTTTCAAGTACTTTGAGCATTTGAGTCTTCCCAAAGTCTCAGGTGACAGACTTGTTGTGACTATTCTAGTGGCTCCATGGCAAGCTCAATCAAGCACAGCTATTTGAAAAATGATTGTGTGTGTATACACCTTTAGGACATGGATATGTGTGTTTAGGATGTTTTCACACATAGTCCTCTTTAAAATAACTGATCTCAGTCCTCTTTAAAGTGAACTCTGGGGTAAAATAACTCAGTTGTCTTTGTATTCTCACTGCCCTTACCTTTTGATGAGGACTCAACTCTTCTGCCAGTTCACTTCACCTATTTTGTGTTCTGTGTCCTCTTTGCATTCACATTGTTATGTTTATAAAGGAACCAAAATCTTTTTCCAACATTCACTCAATGCACTCTGGGTTTTTACAAAGTGCAGGACAAGCCCTTCCATCAGAATGTGTTATCGGACAGCTAGATATACCTACATTTTGTAAGCTAATAGATTGCATTTAGTTAAAAGATGAGACATAATAATTGTAATCAGAAGATACTATTAACATGTCAATATTATTGGTAAGAGAATAAATAGCAGAATAACTGCAGGTTAAATAATGCAGAACTTGAAAATTGTACACCCAATGTAGACTACTGCCCCTTTAAGAGCTAGAATTGATTTTGTCCCTAATGTGATTCTCATCAAATACACTACATTGCCAAAAGTATGTGGACGGACACCCCTTGAAATTAGTGGATTCTGCTATTTTAGCCACACCCATTGCTGACAGGTGTATAAAATTGAGCACACAGCCATGCAATCTCCATAGACAAACATTGGCAGTAGAATTGCCCGTACTGAAGAGCTCAGTGACTTTCAACGTAGCACCGTCATAGGATGCCACTTTTCCAACAAGTCAGTTCGTCAAATGTATGCCCTGCTAGACCTGCCCCGTTGAACTATAAGCACTGTTATTGTGAAGTGGAAACATCTAGGCGCAACAACGGCTCAGCAACCAAGTGGTTGGCCACGCAAGCTCCCAGAACGGGACCACCAAGTGCTGAAGCGCGTAAAAATTGTCTATCCTCGGTTGCAACACTCACTACCGAGTTCCAAACTGCTTCTGGAAGCAACATCAGCACAAGAACTGTTCGTTGGGAGCCTCATGAAGTGAGTTTCCATAGCCAAGCATCCGCACAAAACCCTAAGATCGCAATACCAAGCATTGGCTGAAGTGGTGTAAAGCTCACCAACATTGGACTCTGGAGCAGTGGAAACACGTTCTCTAGAGTGTTGAATCACGCTTCACCATCTGGCAGTCCGATGAATCTGGGTTTGGTGGATGCCAGGAGAATGCTACCTGCCCCAATGCGTAGTGCCAACTGTAGGGAGTTTGGTGGAGGAGGAATAATGGTCTGGGGCTGTTTTGAATTGTTCGGGCTAGGCCACTTAGTTCCAGTGAATTTAAATCTTAGTGCTACAGCATACAATTACATTCTAGACGATTCTGTAGTTCCAACTTTGTCGCAACAGTTTGGGGAAGGCCTTTCTTGTTTCAGCATGACAATGCCCCCATGCACAAAGTGAGATCCATTGTGATATGGTTTGTCGAGATCGGTGTGGAAGAATTTGACTGGCCTGCACAGAGCACTGACCTCAACCCCATCAAACATCTTGGAACCCCGACTGCGAGCCAGGCTTAATCGCCCAACATCAGCGCACGTCCTCACTAATGCGCTTGTGGCTGAATGGAAGCAAGTCCCCACAGCAATGTTCCAACATCTAGTGGAATGCATTCCCAG
Organism: Oncorhynchus clarkii lewisi; assembly: GCF_045791955.1. Taxonomy (NCBI): domain Eukaryota; kingdom Metazoa; phylum Chordata; class Actinopteri; order Salmoniformes; family Salmonidae; genus Oncorhynchus; species Oncorhynchus clarkii. The sequence continues at coordinate 26,122,926 of NC_092173.1, read as the reverse complement.
AAGAGTGGAGGCTGTGATAGCATGAAAAGGGGACCAACTATATTAATGCCCTTGATAGTCTGTAATGACAAGCGAACCTGGGGAGCTTTTTGATTACATTACCCTAAAAAAGGGAACCGGACTTGGGAATTCAAGCGAACTGAACTCAGACCCCCTCTGGACATGGTCACAGGTCGGTTTGCTTCAGGGGCTCTTTTGACGGGTCTGAGTTTTTTTTGGAGTGTTCACACTGCACTAAACATTAAGTGAACCACACTATAGGACAAGGACCTGGAGATGTGTGTCTCCTCTCTCCCTATAGGACCACGACCTGGAGATGTGTGTCTCCTCTCTCCCTATAGGACAAGGACCTGGAGATGTGTGTCTCCTCTCTCCCTATAGGACAAGGACCTGGAGATGTGTGTCTTCTCTCTCCCTATAGGACAAGGACCTGGAGATGTGTGTCTCCTCTCTCCCTATAGGACAAGGACTTGGAGATGTGTGTCTCCTCTCTCCCTATAGGACAAGGACCTGGAGATGTGTGTCTCCTCTCTCCCTATAGGACAAGGACCAGGAGATGTGTGTCTCCTCTCTCCCTATAGGACAAGGACCTGGAGATGTGTGTCTCCTCTCTCCCTGTAGGACCACGACCTGGAGATGTGTGTCTCCTCTCTCCCTATAGGACAAGGACCTGGAGATGTGTCTCCTCTCTCCCTATAGGACAAGGACCTGGAGATGTGTGTCTCCTCTCTCCCTATAGGACAAGGACCAGGAGATGTGTGTCTCCTCTCTCCCTATAGGACCACGACCTGGAGATGTGTGTCTCCTCTCTCCCTATAGGACCACGACCTGGAGATGTGTGTCTCCTCTCTCCCTATAGGACAAGGACCTGGAGATGTGTGTCTCCTCTCTCCCTATAGGACAAGGACCAGGAGATGTGTGTCTCCTCTCTCCCTATAGGACAAGGACCTGGAGATGTGTGTCTCCTCTCTCCCTATAGGACAAGGACCTGGAGATGTGTGTCTCCTCTCTTCCTATAGGACAAGGATCTGGAGATGTGTGTCTCCTCTCTCCCTATAGGACGAGGACCTGGAGATGTGTGTTTTAATGTGTATCTCCTCTCTCCCTATAGGACAAGGACCTGGAGATGTGTGTCTCCTCTCTCCCAATAGGACAAGGACCTGGAGATGTGTCTCCTCTCTCCCTATAGGACAAGGACCTGGAGATGTGTGTTTTAATGTGTCTCCTCTCTCCCTATAGGACAAGGACCTGGAGATGTGTGTCTCCTCTCTCCCTATAGGACAAAGACCTGGATATGTGTCTCCTCTCTCCCTATAGGACAAGGACCTGGAGATGTGTGTTTTAATGTGTATCTCCTCTCTCCCTATAGGACAAGGACCTGGAGATGTGTGTTTTAATGTGTATGTCCTCTCTCCCTATAGGACAAGGACCTGGAGATGTGTGTTTTAATGTGTATGTCCTCTCTCCCTATAGGACAAGGACCTGGAGATGTGTGTTTTAATGTGTATCTCCTCTCTCCCCATAGGACAAGGACCTGGAGATGTGTGTTTTAATGTGTATCTCCTCTCTCCCTATAGGACAAGTACCTGGAGATGTGTGTTTTAATGTGTATGTCTTCTCTCCCTATAGGACAAGGACCTGGAGATGTGTGTTTTAATGTGTATGTCCTCTCTCCCTATAGGACAAGGACCTGGAGATGTGTGCGCAGAATGTGAAGTTAGAACAGCTGGAGGCGGAGCTGCTGGACCTGTCGTCCCAGGAGACCAAGGATGAGGCGTCGCTGTCCAAGGTGAAGAAGACGATGCGTGACCTGGAGGCCAAGGTCAAAGACCAGGAAGAGGAGCTGGATGAACAGGCCGGAACTATACAGATGCTGGAGCAGGTACAGAGTTATATATACACACAGATACCCACACACTTGTACACACACATGCAGACGCGCGCACACACACTCTACAGAGGATGACACTCATAAATACTTTGTCTTTGTGTTGTGCAGGCTAAGCTGCGTCTGGAGATGGAGACAGAGAGACTGCGCCAGACACACTCCAAGGAGATTGAGAGTAAAGATGAGGAGGTGGAGGAGATCAGACAGTCCTGCAGTAAGAAGGTACTGCACACACCGGCAGCACACACCGGCAACCTTATATGACTCTAAAGGCAAATGATTAGTTGTGACAATGTGTGACTTTAGTCGCCGCAAATAGCTGGTTTCGTCACCAAAGCACAAACATAAACGATGACTTATGTAAACACGTCTCTTTCAGTTGGATCACATTTCCTAGGTCACGTATAGTGTTTTCCTGTGTTGTCAGCTGAAGCAGATAGAAGTCCAGCTGGAGGAGGAGTATAATGACAAACAGAAGGTCCTACGTGAGAGGAGAGAACTGGAGACCAAGCTGCTGTCTGCCCAGGACCAGGTACTGTCAGACACCCCACTACCAGTCCACCTTGGTCAGTCTTTACCCAGACTAGCTATATGTCCTGTGGCTGTCAACCCTCCTACTGGATAGTTACAGATTATGCAGGCTTTTGTTGGTACTGTGATTAGTGTGTGGTGTAATATGTTGAGCTGGTCGCAATCTGGTTGTGTTGCTGCTGTCCCCAGGTGAACCCCAGAGACGTGGAGACAGAGAAGAGGCTGAGGAAGGATCTGAAGCGCACCAAGGCCCTGCTGGCCGACGCCCAGATCATGCTGGACCACATGAAGAACAACGCCCCCAGCAAGAGAGAGATTGCCCAGCTCAAAAACCAGGTAGGTACGACCCCTAGCACCCTCGCCCAGTGATACACCATGGAGATACTGACACGCCGCGGAGATACTGACACGCCACGGAGATACTGACACGCCACGGAGATACAGACACACCACGGAGATACTGGGAAAGTCAAGAAACATCACAATAAGAATTCAATAGAATTTCGATATTGGAAATGAAATCTCTATCTCTCTCCCTCTCTCTCTATCCCTCTCTCTCAGCTGGAGGAGTCAGAGTTTACTTGTGCGGCAGCAGTGAAGGCCCGTAAATCTATGGAGGTGGAGATTGAGGACTTGCATGTGCAGATGGACGACATCTCCAAAGCCAAACAGGCTGTCAGTACAGTTCACCATTCCTTCCTACCTCTAACCTATTACATTCACCATCACTTTTATTGAGAGCACGCAAGGGGTTGGGGAAGAGTGCTGTGAGATTATTTAATATACTCTTTTGAAGAGGTAGGGTTTCAGATGGGCAGGGAAGATGGGCAGGGACTCCACTGTCATAGTTTCAAGATGAAGCTGGTCCCACCATTGGGGTACCAGGACAGAGAAGAGCTTGGACTGGGCTGAGCGAGAGCCAAGAGACCAGAGGTGGCAGAACCGAATACTCGGGTTAGGGTGTAGGGTTTTAGCATAGCCTGAAGGTAGGGAGGTGCAGTTCCTCTTGCTGATCTGTAGGCAACCATGGTCTTGTAGTGTACTCGAGCTTTGACTGGAAGCCAGTGGAGGGAATCTCTCTCTCCTTCTTTCCTTCCCCGTCCTCACCTCTCTTCCTGTGAGATTGACCACTGCGACTGCCATTATGAGTGCAGGGAAATGATTTCTGCCCATGATGGCATGTTTCATCAACATTTCTAACTTGAACAAGACATATCACCTTGAAATCCATTCCAGTTTAATACAGCAGTCATTGGGTGAATATTATCTTTGCAGAGAGAGGGAAAGGTAATTGAGTTCACATAGCAGCAGGAACAACAGCTACTGGGAGAGATGAATGGATAGATGTTTTGCAGGTTGCGGTACACAACCTGATTTTCATCAGTCTCAATGTGCTTTTTAATGGAATGATTGTCTATGGTTTATTTCATGTTTTCCTGACATGGAAGTACAACAGGAACAAACACATCAACGTTGGGGTTGATATTTACTTTACTTGTGCATATTTTTGGGAAATTAGGGTATTTATTTGGTCTAACATAGGAAATAAACATTGAATGGGTATTAATACCAGTATGAAATCTTGCAATTCCTTTCCAAGGAATTCTGTTGGTTCTATTTTGGTGAAATTCATCAGATGTGGTCCATTATCCATTCCCCCGGTCTGTTTTTCCCTCCATGTTAACAAGACGGATGTCATTGTGCCAGCAAGTCCTGTCATCTCTCAGCTATGTACTAAAGGATTAATTATCCTTTTCTGATATCCACATTATTCATCATGTATTAATACATCCCCTGACTGTCCCCAGCCCCTCTCATTTTCCTGCTGCCCCTCTCAGCATTGTTGAAGTAATTATAGAAATGGAATTACACCTCTGAAATTCACACAGAAGTCAGTTAGGAGCAACCTGCGAGCATTAGCTGCTAATTGGCTCAGTTGATCAGTTTTTTTTATTTAACCAGAACAAATTCTTATTTACAATGACAGCCTAGGAACAGTGGGCTAACTGCCTTGTTCAGGGGCAGAACAACAGATGTTTTTACCTTGTCAGCTCGGGGATTCGATCTAGCAACCTTTTGGTTCCTGGCCCAACACTCTAACCACTAGGCTACCTGCCACCCCAGGTGACTGGGAACAGTCTTTGTGGGAGGGGTAATATGCCTCCACTGTAAGATTCTACAATATTAAACTGTACTGCTGAGCATTCTTATGGTTTATAACATATGGAGTATATTGTGGATATATCCTGAAACAACATTATTCTATGGTCAGTTGGTTGGATCAATATACGTTTCACAATATTGAATGTACCGTTACAGAAGTCAGCATCCTATTTTACACATTCTATAAATCTCTCTCTCTCTCTCTCTCTCTCTCTCTCTCTCTCTCTCTCTCTCTCTCTCTCTCTCTCTCTCTCTCTCTCTCTCTCTCTCTCTCTCTCTCTGTCTCTCCCTCTCTCTCTCTCTCTCTGTCTCTCTCTCTCTCTGTCTCTCTCTCTCCCTCTCCCTCTCTCTCTCTCTCTCTGTCTCTCTCTCTCTCTCTCTCTCTGTCTCTCTCTCTCTCTGTCTCTCTCCCTCTCTCTCTCCCTCTCTCTCTCTCCCTCTCCCTCTCTCTCTCTCTCTCTCTCTCCCTCTCTCTCTCTCAGCTGGAGGAGCAGTTGAGCAGGCTGCAGAGAGAGAAGAATGATCTGCAGTCTCGTATGGAGGAGGACCAGGAGGATATGAACGAGCTCATGAAGAAGCACAAGTCAGCTGTCTCCCAGGTAACACACACACACACAGTCACATTCTGGTAAATCTGCATTATTATTTCAATGGTGTAAGTAGTATTTGGAATCAGCTTAGTGTTAATGTATATGTGTAGAGCAGATTGCTATCAAGTGGAAATGAAAAGTGAGCTCTGTCTGTCTAACACTGGTGGAAATATGAGTGATCAGCTTCCACTAGATTCAAATGAATGTATCCCGTCTAAAGTGAGAAAGCTGTTCCCCTGGGCTCGCTATGCTGAGCGCTTCATGTAGCAGAAAAAGCACTCATCTCTGATAAGTGATTTCACAATGAGATGTATTGATGTCTCCCCTCCCTGCTTGTGCGTTTAAAAATATGTCCCTGTGACATTGTCCCCATCAACATGTTTGTTTATGGTTGTTGATCAATCTGTTGTCTGTGTAGACCAAATGGATAAGAATATATCATGTTATACTGTGCTAATAAAGGAGACATCACGCAGTACACTGTAGAGATAAATGAGTGTTAAAGTAGCTAACCTGTGTGTGTGTGTGTGTGTGTGTGTGTGTGTGTGTGTGTGTGTGTGTGTGTGTGTGTGTGTGCGTGTGTGTGTGTGTGTGTGTGTGTGTAGTCAACTCAGAACCTAGCCCAGATCTCTGACCTACAAGCCCAGCTGGAGGAGGCCCTCAAGCAGAAGCAGGATGTCCAGGAGAAGGTACAGTTCACTGGGACATAGTTGTTTAGCCGGAGAGGGTATAGGATAGTCCTGTCTATTCCCTAATGCAGCACTTTGTCTGCACTTAGAACAACATAATGAGACTCATTGAGCAGGACTAGCTAGCTGACATAAGTCATCCGCCCCATGGAATTTAAATTAATCCACCCCTATCCCCTCTCTTTGCATGGCAGTCTTTACAAATTATTGATTTATAATCGATGTGTCATTTTGGAGAGATGTGTATCAGATTAACAGAATTGGTCAACTCCGTTTGACAGTTGAAGATGGAGAACGTCTGTCAGACTGTCGCGGTGCCCAGTCGGGTGTTTAACTTTAGTAGCCTTCAGCTTTAGCATATGCACCCTTCAGTCCTAGTGATTTCAGTCTAGTGCTGTGTAGTGTGGTCACAGTCTGTGGCTGTTCTTGTCAACATCAAATCAAGGTGACCCTGTATGGGATCAAGTCTGTAATACCTTTACCTCTCTGTCTGTTGCCCCTTAGTAGCACCCAGACATGGGACATTTGTGTTGTAGCATGACACTCACGTTGTGCCGCTCCAATCTGGAGATAACCATCAGAGACCCTGGGCTCGGAACAATTATCCCCGCTGTCGCTGAGGGAGAGGTTGGATCTAAGATCATCAGGCTAAGAGGGCCGTGTCCAAATCCCCCCCTTTTCTCTCACTCTCTCTTGCTCTCTGATGCCTAGTCAGTCATTATGGCAGTGAAGCTGTCATCTTATTGGTGCTCCCAGGGGCTCCCTCATACAGGAGCTTGTAAAGGACAGTTTCTTTCACTTCACTTCACATCATAATAATAATTATATAGTCAGTATGTTTTAAAACTGTCAACTTTTCTTTCCTTAAAGATTACGGCCTATTTAAAGACTTGAGTTGGACTGGAGGGCATAAAGCAAGATGTTCTTTTATTGGTTTCAGATGAAACAAAGAGGCCTCGTCTGACCGCCCACGCATGTCCCAAAGTCAATATTCAGGAAATTGTTATTCCTAGCAAATAAACTCAAGCAAAAAAAGAAACGTCCCTTTTTCAGGATCAAAATAACTTCACAGATCTTCATTGTAAAGGGTTTAAACACTGTTTCCCATGCTTGTTCAATGAACCATAAATAATGAATGAACATGCACGGTCGTTAAGACACTAACAGCTTACAGATGGTAGGCAATTAAGATCACAGTTATGAAAACCTAGGACACTAAAAAAGCCTTTCTACTGACTCTGAAAAACAGCAAAAGAAAGATACCCAGGGTCCCTGCTCATCTGCGTGAACGTGCCTTAGGCATGCTGCAAAGAGGTATGAGAACTGCAGATTTGGCCAGGGCAATAAATTGCAATGTCCGTACTGTGAGACGCCTAAGACAGCGTTACAGGGAGACAGGACGGACAGCTGATCATCCTCACAGTGGCAGACCACGGGTAACAACACCTACACAGGATCGGTACATCCGAACATCACACCTGCGGGACAGGTACAGGATGGCAACAATAACTGCCCGAGTTACACCAGGAATGCATAATCGCTCCAACAGTGCTCAGACTGTCCGTAATAGGCTGAGAGAGGCTGGACTGAGGGCTTGTAGGCCTGTTATAAGGCAGGTCCTCACCAGACATTACTGGCAACAACGTCGCTTATGGGCACAAACCCACCGTCGCTGGACCAGACAGGACTGGCAAAACGTGCTCTTCACTGACGAGTGGCAGTTTTGTCTCACCAGGGGGGACGGTTGGATTCGCGTTTATCATCGAAGGAATGAGCTTTACACCGAGGCCAGTACTCTGGAGCGGGATCGATTTGGAGGTGGAGGGTCCGTGGTACCCTTCCTGCAGGCTCATCCTGACATGACCCTCCAGCATGACAGTGCCACCAGCCATACTGCTCGTTCTGTGCGTGATTTCCTGCAAGACAGGAATGTCAGTGTTCTGCCATGGCCAGCGAAGAGCACGGATCTCAATCCCATTGAACACGTCTGGTGCCTGTTGGATCGGAGGGTGAGGTCTAGGGCCATTCCCCACAGAAATCTCCGGGAACTTGCAGGTGCCTTGGTGGAAGAGTGGGGTAACATCTCACGGCAATAACTTGCAAATCTGGTGCAGTCCATGAGGAGGAGATGCACTGCAGTACTTAATGCAGCTGGTGGCCACACCAGATGCTGACTGTTACCTTTGATTTTGACCCCCCCTTTGTTCAGGGACACATTATTCAATTTCTGTTAGTCACATGTCTATGGAACTTGTTCAGTTTATGTCTGATTTGTTGAATCTTGTTAAGTTTGCTGAAAATTATTACAACAGTTAACAGTGAGAGGACGTTTCTTTTTTTGATGAGTTTAGTTTGTCTGCTTTGAAACAGTGGAGCAACTTTTAGAAATAATGAAAATTAATTCAGTCTGGTGCACGGCTCTATGCTTTGAATAATATAAATTAAATGCCTGTAACGATGTGTTTGAAGCCCTATCCTGGTCTTAATTACGATAAAACTGAAGCGCTCTGTACAGAGATGCCGGGCTACTCCTAAAAAGGTTCATCTGGATCTGGACCCCCTGTTGAGATGTGAACAGCACCCAGTAGAGATGTTTTCAACTTTTCACTCGGGCAAGAACAATGACAAAGATGTGCATGGCTCATAGAGTAACCCTCAGGCCTAAGGCCCTGGTGTGGCTATAGAGAGTAGCCCTCAGGCCTAAGGCCCTGGTGTGGCTATAGAGAGTAGCCCTCAGGCCTAAGGCCCTGGTGTGGCTATAGAGAGTAGCCCTCAGGCCTAAGGCCCTGGTGTGGCTATAGAGAGTAGCCCTAAGGCCTTGGTGTGGCTATAGAGAGTAACCCTCAGGCCTAAGGCCCTGGTGTGTCTATAGAGGCTAGCCCTCAAGCCTAAGGCCTTGGTGTGGCTATAGAGAGTAGCCCTCAGGCCTAAGGCCCTGGTGTGGATATGGAGTAGCCCTCAGGCCTAAGGTATTGGTTGGCTGTAACACTAGTAGTGTTCTGAGAACATTAGCACTATTACTGTAGGCTGTTGCATTCATATATGATAACATAATATACGCTGAACAAAAATATAAATACAACATGTGAAGTGTTGGTCCCATGTTTCATGAGCTGAAATAAAAGATCCAAGAAATGTTCCATATGCACAAAAAGCTTATTTCTCTCAAATTTTGTGTACAAATTTGTTTACATCCCTGTTAGTGAGCATTTCTCCTTTGCCAAGATATTCCATCCACCTGACAGATGTGGCATATCAAGAAGCTGATAAAACAGCATGATCATTACATTGTGCTGGGGACAATAAAAAGCCACAATAAAATGTTTTATATATAGTTTTGTCACACAACACAATGCCACAGATGTCTCAAGATTTGAGGGAGTGTGCAAATGACATGCTGACTGCAGGAATGTCCGCCAGAGCTGTTGCCAGAGAATGTAATGTTAATTTCTCTACCATTTCTCTACCAACGTTGTTTTTGAGAATTTGGCAGTACGTCCAACTGGCCATCAGCAAGAAGGCGCCGACAGACATGTCAGCTCTGCTTCTAGCTCCTAAGCAACTTTATAGTATTTTTTGTGTGCGTGTGTTATTTCTTACATTATTAGCCCGGAACTTTTTTTTTTGTGTTATTACATACAGACGGAAATAACTTTTGGATATCAGAGCGGCGGTAACTCACCAGCATTACGACCAGAAATATGACTTTCCCGATTTGGATTCTTTGTTTGTACCCCACAGGGAAATCAAACTTATCCCAGAGGCTGCTCCAAGTTACCGCCGGCAGAGAAAAGGTGTTTGGAGTGGACTTCTAGTCATCCACCGCTTCCGAGTATATTACTTGCTAAATTCAGTCCCTGGACGGTAAAGCTCAGGGCGAGGATCTCCTCAGGGTGAGGATCTCCTTCAAGAGAGACATCCGGGACTGTAACATACTCTGTTTCACATAATTATGGCTCTCTCTGGGTATACTGTCCCCGTCCGTACATCCAGCTGGGTTCTCAGTTCATCGCGCAGTTCATCGCGCAGACAGAAATAAAGAACTCTCCGGGAAGAAGAAAGGCAGTGGTGTATGCTTCATGATTAACTACTCATGGTGTGATTGTGATAACGTACAAAAACTCAAGTCTGTTTGTTCACCCGACCTAGAATACCTCTCAATCAAATGTCGACCGTATTACCTTCAAAGATCATTTTCTTCAGTTATAGTCACAGCCTTCTCCCCCAAACCGATACCACGACGGCCCTGAAGGAAGTACACTGGACTTTATACAAACTGGAAACCACATATCCTGAGGCCGCATTTATTGTAGCTGGCGAAACGCTACCAAAGTTTTATCAACACATTGACTCTAGCACTCGCTTAGGAAAAACACTAGATCACTGCTACTTGCCTTTTTCGAGATGCCTACAAGGCCTTCCCCCACCCTCCCTTAGGCAAAGCGTGTGCGAGCCAGGAGGCCTACAAAACTGACTCAGTTACACCAGCTCTGTCAGGAGGAATGGGCCAAAATTTACCCAATTTATTGTGGGAAGCTTATGGAAGGCTCCCCAAAACATTTGACCCAAGTTAAACAATTTAAAGGCAATGCTTCCAAATACTAATTGAGTGTATGTAAACTTCTGACACTGGTAATGTGATGAAAGAAATAAAAGCTGAAATAAATCATTCTCTCTCTATTATTCTGACATTTCACATTCTTAAAATGAAGTGGTGATCCTAACTGACCTAAGACAGGGAATTTTTTACGAGGATTAAATGTCAGTAATTGTGAAAAACTGAGTTTAAATGTATTTGGCTAAGGTGTATGTAAACTTTTGACTTCAACTGTATTTCAATTGACTGATTTCCTCATATGAATTGTAAATATTTTAAATTGTTACATCTTGCATTTTTTTATACATTTTATATATACAGTGCACTTCGAATAGTATTCAGACCCCATTACTTTTCCCACATTTTGTTACGTTACAGCCTTATTCAAAAATGTATTAAAAAATGTTTTTATTCATCAATCTACACACAATACCCCATAATTAAGGTTTTAGAAAATTTTAGAAAATGTATTACAAATTTAAAAAAACGTATTTACATAAATATTCAGAGCCTTTGCTATGAGACTCAAAATTGAGCTTGGGTGCACCCTGCTTCAATTGATCATCCTTGAGATGTTTCTACAACTTGATTGGCGTCCACCTGAGGTATATTAAATTGATTGGACATAATTTGGAAAGGCGCACACCTGTCTATATAAGGTCACACAGTTGACAGTGCATGTCAAAGCAAAAACCAAGCCATGAGGTCACAGGAATTGTCCGTAGAGCTCCGAGACAGGATTTTGTCGAGGCACCGATCTGGGAAAGGGTACCAACAAATGTCTGCAGCATTGAAAGTCCCCAAGAACACAGTGGCTTCCATCATTCTTAAATGGAAGAAGTTTGTAATCACCAAGACTCTTCCTAAAGCTGGCCAAACTGCGCAAGCGGGGGATAAGGGCCCCTTGGTCAGGGAGGTGGCCAAGAACCCGATGGTCACTCTGACAGAGCTCCAGAGTTCCTCTTTGGAGATGGGAGAACCTTCGAGAAGGACAACCAACTCTGCAGCACTCCACCAATCAGGCTTTTGTGTGCATCCGAGTAGTGCAGTGGTCCAGATTTTGCCGGGGTAGGCCGTCATTGTAAATAATAATTTCTTCTTAACTGACTAGTTAAATAAAGGTTAAATAAAAAACAATTATGATAGAGTGGCCAGACTGAAGCCAATCCTCAGTAAAAGGCACATGACATCTCACTTGAAGTTTGCAAAAAGGCACAAGAAGTACTCTCAGACCATGGGAAACAAGATTCTCTGGTCGGATGAAACCACGTTTGAACTCTTTGGGTTGAATGCCAAGCGTCCGGCCTGGCACCATCCCTATGGTGAAGCATGGTGGTGACAGCATCACGTTGTGGGGATGGTTTTGGTGGCAGGGACTGGGAGACTAGTCAGGATCGAAGGAAAGATGAACAGAGCAAAGTACAGAGAATTCCTTGATGAAAACCCGCTCCAGAGCGCTCAGGACCTCCGACTCGGCAGAAGGTTCACCTTCCAACAGGACAATGACCCTAAGCACACAACCAAGACAACGCAGGAATGGCTTCTGGACAAGTCTCTGAATGTCCTTGAGTGGCCCGGACTTGAACCCAATTGAACATCTCTGGAGAGACCTGAAAATAGCAGTGCAGCAACGCTCCCATCCAACCTGACAGAGCTTGAGAGGATCTGCAGAGAAGAATGGGAGAAACTCCCCAAGTACATGTGTGCCAAGCTTGTAGCGTCATACCCAAGAAGACTCAAGGCTGTAATTGCTGCCAAAAGTGCTTCAGCTAAATACTGAGTAAAGGGTCTGAATACTTCTGAAATATGAAAAAAATCTAAACCTATTTCTGCTTTGTCATTATGGGGTATTGTGTGTAGATTGATGAGAGAAAAATAACAATTCAATCCGTTTTAGAATAAGGCTGTAACGAAACAAAATGTGGAAAAAGTCAAGGGGTCTGAATACTTCCGAATGCACTGTAAATACAGTATACTGTATATACATAATATACTGTCATATCAGTTTATTGCTGCTACAGTATGTTGTTTTTTCTAAAACTCTGCCTTGTGTGTATGTTCCTAATCGTGTGTTTCACTCTTAGCTCTCGGCACTGCAGAGCCAGCTGGAGTTCCAGGAGACTTCTATGGTGGAGAAGTCTCTGGTCAGCAGGCAGGAGGCCAAGATCCGAGAGATGGAGACCAAGATGGAATTTGAGAAGACGCAGGTCAAACGCTTGGAGGTGAGAGCAGTCAGGGGGGCTGAGGGGCATTCTAGAGGAGGAGTGTTGGTTTTTGCCTGGCAGCCTACCCAGCGTGTGTGTATGGGGGGTGGAAGGTCATTGCTGAAGAATTGCCTAGGGGATGAATGGGCAACTTTTTGGGGAGCAAATGAAAACCATTTCCTCAAGACGATTGACTCCTACTACCTCTGTTATACCATGAAAGTTTTGTCCCCTCAGTGCTGGGTTCAGCCTCACAAAACCTTCTTCTAGCTCGAACTGTTAGCATATCACAGTTAGTTAGAAAATCTGCTCTGTTCGTCATCGGACTAGCTCATATTCTATTCACTCCACAATATAATTTGTTATTCTGTCAGTTTCAAATTACATTCTGCGACAAACGTTTACGTGAAGGATAAAGGTTACTGTTCGCACACAGCCAGGGAACATTTTTAATCAATTTTCTGCCCCTCTGACAAATGCATCTTTGCTCATTTTGGCAACTTTTAGACTTGTAATTACCAGCAATGTGCAGACAGCCAGACACACTGCTTTAACTCTCTCAGATAATTCCTATCTTTCAGTGTTCTGCACTGGCTGGAATAATAGAAAGAATGGCTAAGCATTGTTCAGCTTTGGGAAAGATGCATCCAGAGTTAGAAGGGCTTTTAAGGTCGTATTTAGCCATGTCATTTTGCTACCCATGGCATTTTAAACCACTATTTAATGAGTAGGCCAAGTTTCTTGCCCTTATTTGGGGAAATATCTCAAGGCAAGGAAGTGTATATTTTTCCTCACCTGAATCCCCTTTTAGATATGGAGTATCTCTCATAGCTGCATGCATGATAAGGTCTCTGACCTGTGCCAGATACTGTATAGGCTGTCAGTGCAGTGGTTCTTCTAACACGGTCCCTGTCTGCTGTTGGTCATTCAGAGCCTGGTGGCCCGCCTGAAGGAGAACCTTGAGAAGCTAACAGAGGAGCGGGATCACCGCAGCACCAGCGAGACCCGGGAGAAGGAGCAGAACAAGCGGCTCCAGAGACAGATAAGAGATATCAAGGAGGAGATGGGAGAACTGGCCAAGAAGGAGGGAGAGGCCAGCCGCAAGAAACATGAGCTGGTAAGACCCAAAGTCACAAATGGGTCGAGGGGACTGGGACACTGTACAGACTGCCTTTTTAAAGTGGGGCACTTTGAAGATATTAAATAACGGCTGCAGTTCCCATCAACCTTGCATTGTTCTGGAGTATTAGACATTCAGGGAAATGAGACTGACAAAGAGACTTCAGAAATGGTCTGATGTAGGTGTAATTAGCTTAGATTTTCTCACTCTCTTCCAACAGGAAATGGATATTGAAAGCTTGGAGGCAGCCAATCAGAGCCTGCAGGCGGACCTTAAACTAGCCTTCAAGAGGATTGGTGACCTCCAGGCTGCCATCGAAGATGAGATGGAGAGTGACGACAACGAGGATCTCATCAACAGGTATAGTTGTCTATTTAGTGCCCGAACATATTCACTTAATAGAATTGCTGAATTTACCTCATGTCCTCTCATGACAGCAAGTGTCAGCAAGGGAGCACGCACTCAGCATATAGAGTAGCTACTGTTACACAGTTAAACTGTAGATAAACTTTGCAGCAGAGGGAGATGGAGAGAGAATGACCCAATCAGGATGGATGTTCCATTGAAAGAGGCTTTGGATAAAGCGATCAGAGAACTCTCCCCAGACTCCGTCATTTCTTATTCACACACTCTGAAAGATTTATGCCCTGAAAACTGCTGGGCTTAATTTGCGGGCATTTTTTAAATTGAAATATTACTCCTGTATTTGATGAGATAGGCTGCTAGCTAAAGCTACGTCAGTGAAATCGAGTTCTGTCTCCTCACGTTCCTTATTTATTTACTCGCTCTGTGCTCCCTCCAAGCCTGGTTTGTTTATGAGTGCAGTCCCGGGGAGAAGGCCTTTCTTCCCTCTCTTCCTCCCAGAAGTAAATAGCTCTGTGAGTAAGGTTTGAGTATACTGTGTACTCTTCTCCATGCGGTAACAGGATGTGGATCAGGATGATGTGGGGTGCAATAGGCAGCGGTTGAATCACTCCCACTGGGAGGAAATATCTTTAATAGAACCACAGGGTCATCATCATAGAATTAGGGATTAAAATACTTAATAGGATCTCTATGGTCATCATCATCATCATCACCACCACATCAGCCATGATATCCACAATGATTTAGGATGTAGATCCTTCAACCATTATCCTATTCATCACGTTCTTTTGGTTTACTTGGACTGTACCTACCAACTTCCTGTCTCACTTTTCTTTTGTTTGTTTTGTGTTTGTATTCTTTCTTTCTTTCTTTGTGTCTCTGTCTGTCATCCTACATCATGACCAGTTTACAAGACATGGTGACAAAGTATCAGAAAAGAAGGAACAAAACGTGAGGAACTTGAGCTCATGTCTGACATTGTGTGTTTTAACTGCTGTTTTGGAATAGTCTGTTGCCCTTCACTGGAAAAGATGCAATATCAAGCAGCAAATCTATTGTCAATGTTCAAGCCATCTCATATAAATTCAAGTTTAGGACTCATATGTCACTGAATAAGGACTGAACTATGGGATACCATTCAACGAACAAGCTCAGTGATACTGCATCGTTATTCCAGGGCTCAGCTATTCCCCCATAACCTAATTTGCTCCACTCTTCACTGCATGACGCCACATGCTGAACTGCATGAATGCCATTGACAACATGCTTTTCTAAACCAAGCATGAAACATCCCCTTCCCCAGAGTGTTTGTGTGGTTATTCATCCAGTAACCCCTTCAACTGAGGGTAACACATAATACCTAACAGGTGTAGTAAGCATCCATCGCTGGGTAAGTGTGTTGCTGGTCAGTCCTTGTGGTGTCCCCCAGGGCTCAGTTCTTGGACCTCCGGGGTTCTGTCGCACACCACTATGCCTTGTTTGAACAGCGTTATGTGCCCAGCGGCCACCCCCTGCTCTCAGGGCCTACTGAATATTTCAGAGCCTTGCTCTGGGGTGGATGTGAGACGTGACTGTCTGCCTCTGACGACGGAAAGACGAAGGGTGTGTTCTTCATCAATCTTTCACACTCACTATATAATGCAGTACCCTCAAATGTCTTACAAAAAGCTATTTGCTAGTCTGGGAAGCAGCTCACACGTAGTGTTAACCTCTGGCTCTGGGCCATTTCAGTCCCATGTCAATGTTCCCTTACAGCAGTCACTGACGTTTCTGCTGTTAAACCCTTGTTAAGCAGTATTGTGTAAAGTGCTGCTTTTTGTTAAAGCAGAAAGGGTTCTGAATGTTAAAGGTAGACTCAGCAAAATGACGTAGATGACGTAGACGGTCATTTTCTGCAACAACAAAGAACGTTGAAGCGTGAGGTTAAACTTCTCCGCTGTTTTGGTCCTGTCGACAGCATGTAGTAAACTCGTGCATATGCACAGACACTGTATGTGACTGTCTGAGAGCGAAGTCTTGCATCTCACATCTCATTATCTGTGGTGCTGCTCGTGGTAACGTCATTTCGCTACCTTTAATGACGGACTTGTACATTACAGTAGAGCAGGTATTCCCAAACCCCCAGGGGTACGCGCAATGCCGTCGGGGGTCCGCCAAATAAAAATGTGCATTTTATTCCTTTTTTTTTCCCCTTCACATTTTCAAACAGTCCATTTATTTTCCAATGGGACAATTCATTTGGGGGAGTTTTCTCGCCTGAGTAGCATCGTTTCACTGACAAAAATAAAATTTAAACTATCTCGTGTTCAGCGAAATAACAACACAATGTCAAATACAGGCAGCCTAGTCAAATAATTAACATCCAATCACATTAACTGTTACTCTCTCGTGGGAATTCCCATAACGGTCTGTATGTAGCCAAACGTAGCTGCTGCTCATGTTGATATCTGTACTGATGGCACAAAAGCCATGACAAGGAGACATAGTGGAGTGGTAACGCGCGTGCAAGCAGTTGCTCCTGACGCCACTTGGGTACACTGAGAGGCTCTTGCTGCCAAGAGAATGCCTGGCAGCTTGAAAGGTGTTTTGGACATTACAGTGAAAATTGTTAACTTTGTTAAAGCATGGCCCCTGAACTCGTGTATTTTCTGCAATATACAATGATATGGGCAGCGACCATGTGACGCTTTTACAACATACAGAAGTGCGCTGGTCATCAAGGAGCAAAGAATTGACACGTTTTTTTTTATTGTAAGAGACGAGCTTAAAGTTTTCATTACTGACCATCATTTTCACTTCCCTGACCACTTGCATGACGACGAGTTTCTCACACGACTAGCCTATATGGGTGATGTTGTTTCTCGCCTGAATGATTTGAATCGAGGATTACCCAAACTCTTCGCAACTATATTCAATGTGCGGGACAAAATTGAGGCTATGATTAAGAAGTTAGAGCTCTTCTCTGTCTGCATTAACAAGGACAACACACAGGTCTTTCCATCATTGTATGATGTTTTGTGAACTTTCCCCAAACGGATGACGCAAACTGGATTCATGCTTTCATGCCCTGCCTCCAGTCCACTTACCGATATCTGAACAAGAGAGCCTCATCAAAATTGCAACAAGCGGTTCTGTGAAAATGTAACTTAATCAGAAGCCACTGCCAGATTTCTGGATTGGGCTGCACTCAGAGTATCCTGCCTTGGCAAATCGTGCTGTTAAGACACTGATGCCCTTTGCAACCACGTACCTATGTGAGAGTGGATTCTCGGCCCTCACTAGCATGAAAACTAAATACAGGCACAGACTGTGTGTGGAAAATTATTTAAGACTGAGACTCTCTCCAATACAACCCAACATTCCAGAGTTATGTGCATCCTTTCAAGCAAACCCTTCTCATTAACCTGTGGTGAATTATTCACAATTTTCGATTAACAAAAGGTTTTATATGTAAGATGGTTAAATAAAGGGCAGAATTATTGTTTATTATTATATTATTATTTGTACCCTGTTCCTCTAAGAGCTCTTTGTCACTTCCCACGAGCCGGGTTGTAACAAAAACTCACACTCGTTCTTATGTTTAATAAATGTATCGTATAGTGTGAGTGGCAGGCGTACAATGATGGCAAAAAACAACATTTGAGAGTGTGCTGACCCTGGTGCTAGAGGGGGTACGCAGCTGGAGGTTGAATGTTTGAAGGGGTACGGGACTATAAAAAGTTTAGGAACCACTGCGGTAGAGAATACAGTGTTGGGAAGTTCATGTAACTTCTTTCCAGGGTTTTTGATATTGAATCATAATAACCCTGTACTTTGTTTTTTAGCACTAGGCAGTAATAGTAATATGGCATTAATAGCTACTGATTTGATACATGTTTTGTTTGGATGGGCACGTTTAGATGGGCACGTTTAGATGGGCACGTTTAGATGGGCACGTTTAGATGGGCACGCACACAATACATAGAAGTAATTGGAGACTATTGATTGACACAGAATTGAGTTATTTCAAAATGCTATGCTTTAATTTCTGTTTTCAAATAGATTGGAGATGTAATCCATGTCTGTCGTTGTTTGATCACGAAACAGGCGACAAGTCATTTTAGACTAAATGAACAACATCAGGATGAAATCATTTTCCTGTCGCTTTAACAAAACAAACCTGCGTCACAATCTCCCCTTTTTAATCTGGCATTGGAGATCACAGCAATTCTCCCAGCATATGTGTCTTAATAGGTTTTGAACAGATGTGTATGCCTGGCTGGCTGGGTTGAACCCCCATAGGGAGCTGCTGTCTAGGCTGAGCTGCCTAATAAAAGCCCCAATATTCTGGGAATCAACACCCAGGGACACCAAGGAGGAGTAGGGCGGAGGAAGCAGAAGAGTGTCCATAGGAGCTAATGATGAATGTAATAGTGTGTAACAGAGATGTACAACCACTGGAGGCAGATTGTCACAGACAATTAATGTCTCCCTCCACACACTGTGTTTGTTTGCCTCCCCTGGGCTCTCGGCACGGCTTAACTAATGGTATGGCGGTCAAAGATATAAATTGTGTGTGACACCATGTGTGAAGCGCTCGATTACAAAGGGTCCGTCATCCCGTCGGTTTTGTTTGGCCCCGGCCTGGGAAGGGAAGGCCTCTGATCTGAATGCATCACCTCCATTTACCCACTGGCTCCTCCTTGGACAAAATGCACAAGGGGAAAGTGATGCACATCCTTCAAGTCGTGGATAGGTCTCCCCCCCAAAAAAACATTTGAATCTCAACAGGATTGTACTTGTATAAATGAATTAAAAAATGAGTGCTTAAGGAAATTCTCTCCATGAAGTAATGGAATTATGACTATTTTGTAGAGAGGGTTTCGACATTGATTTTGCATAATGATAGCTAATGTAATTTTGCCCTGGGGAACTCAAGCGATGTCATCAAGCCTTTTTTTCTTTCTTCAAAGCAACATCAGTGCTCTTAGTATTCCTGGAGCGGCTATAGTTCTTTTAAGCAGTATGTTGCCAGATAAGTGAACGGATAAAAGACAAATCTTAAGAGGCTGGTCTGGTGTTGACTCGCAAAGCCCAACAAACACACAAATCCACGTGTTTGTTTTTTTTCTCTGAGGAGACGAGAAGAGTAAACAGCTGTGGAATTGTCTGCTCCGGTTAGCTAACATTAGCTCCTTTTTCCCAGGGCTCCTTCACTCTTTGTTTACTCCCCTTATTGACAAGGCCTCTGTGCCATAGACAGCCAGCCGCTCACTCACAATAACAATTCTCACTGACGTTCCCCACATTGCAGGCCACGCCTGGCCTATTAGACAAAGTTGATTACAGCCTCCCTCCTAGAGAAATGCTTTTATCTCGACTCCCAACCCTTCCCTTCTTAACACTGCCATCTTAGTACCTAGTATTTGAAGTTATTGTACAGTTTTAAACAGAGTGGGCTAGTTATGACCAAATCCATAATTAAATAGTTTCTTCAGCGATCAGGGGAGACTCTTGTATCTCTGCCTCATAATGATTTTAATTGTAGCTACTGTATGTGGTTGTGGGCCAGATTACGTGCTGAAAAACTGATTTGCCTAGTTAAATAAATAAAAAATAAAGTGTTGAAAATCTATTTTCTTTCTCTACTCCACAGCAAGACAATAGGTTTTTAAAAGCAGATGTGGGTATTTTGACCCCTCACCCCCAGGCCATGTCTCAGTTTTATTATTAGGCTGTAACACCTTCAGCACCACATGAGTGTTGGGCTCTGACGGCACTTAATGAGTGTCATGCTCTTTTCAACCGTGTCAAATTTCTAACAACCCTCCATTTCTCCTCACGCTTCGCAGTAGGCTGTCGACAGCGTAATGATAATTTAGAGAGAAAACAGCCGAGCTGTGCATCAAATCATTTTGTCAAGAGCTCAACTGCAATTTTGTGAGACTGTGGAGGGAATAGATAAGTGAGAGCGATGAAAGTGAAAATCTCTCCATTTTGTGCCCACTCTCTTCAGTTTCCACTTCATCCCATTCCTGGTCTCTCTCCTTGTGCTCTGTCTTAACTCGAGTGGCTTTGGATCAGAGTGAATGGAGTTTAGCCCTCTTTGGGCGACACACTGTGCCCAATTTCCAACTAACCACAGGGCCACAGTGATAACCAGTGTAGGGGGGGTGTTTCCTAGGTCTTCTAGGATCTAGTGCATGTGGTTTTCTGCGGTCTTCTCTTCCAAAGTAATAGATGTGGTCCTCCTCGGGTTCCTCAGTAACACAATATAGAATCTTTCTCTCCCTGTCGTTTTCTCTCTTCCCTCCATCATTCTCTCCTCAACTTCACTCCATCTCTCTCACCCCTCCCTCCCTCTCCTCCTCTTTATACCTTTTTTCTATCACTCTCTTCCAGCTCTTCCCCACCTCACTTTTCTCTACTCCTCTCTTCTCCCACTGACGTTGTGTTTTGTCCCTCCCCTCCACACAGTGAGGGAGACTCATCTGACTCGGAGGTGGAAGACCGTGTGGACGGGGTCAAGTCCTGGCTGTCCAAAAACAAAGGCTCGACCAAGAACCTCTCAGATGACGGCAGCCTCAAGAGCGCCAGGTCAGTATGGCACCCCCTTCCCCATGGGTCCTATCTTCACCACTGCCAAACACGCACATGCGCACATTCCCCCTGCTTACAAAACAGACCAAATTGGTTTTAGTATCCAGTCACCCCCTATCAGGATTTTACGTGGTCCAGCCTAGCACTTAGCCTCCAATGCAGATAAAACAATTAGAAGGGAACACTTGGCTAGACATAGGGGGGGGTGTTGTTATTATTATTATTATTCTTATTATTATTACTGGTGTTTCCTTTATCCTCTTTGTCTTTTATTGTCACTGCCTTGATGACAGCCGCCTCCCTGGCAGATGTATCGACATGCCCGGATGCCAGCTGGCATGCATACCTACACCCCCTCTCCCCCTCAACTCCTCTCTCCCGTTCTCCCCTCTCCCTGAGATTAATGGATGTATCTGCCAGCTGATAGCTTCGATTGCCCTAGATTTGTCTCCTTACCAGAATATTTAACTGTCCTACCCCCCACCCCCCCCTCAGCCGCTCACAACTTTGAACAACTTTTAAAGAGTTTTTAAATCTCTCTTAACTGTGTGTCTCCACGGTCACCCTCCCTTTCTTCAGAAGAGCTCAGTTCCTTGATCCCAGCTCTGTGTGTTGGTTAAGACGTGCACACACACACACACACACACAAAATTGGGACGTGTGTGTCCCGCACCCTTGCTGAATCACTCAACATATTTCACCACAATGAGATGCTTGACTAGAATTCTGTGTAACATTTACATACAACAAATTAAAATGCATACCCCCATACTAAACTATTTAAATACAGAGACTTTGATTTTACATAAAGGAGTTGCATACCCCCATACTAAACTATTTAAATACCGAGACTTTGATTTTACATAAAGGAGTTGCATACCCCCATACTAAACTATTTAAATACAGAGACTTTGATTTTGCATAAAGGAGTTGCATACCCCCATACTAAATTATTTAAATACAGAGACTTTGATTTTGCATAAAGGAGTTTATTAGGACAAGACAGCACATGTTGTTTGAGGGTTTTTCTCCAGTCAGTACATGTCTTGTTTTTGTTGTGTCCATCTTGCGTTGTGAATCCAAACAGGCATTCTCTACCCCACAATAATTTGAATCATTGTTCTATCTACTTGTCTTTACTTTCTTCTTGCTGATTTCAATCTGTTGCTCATCCAATTCCTGTTTTAAGTATCATTCATCTCTCTCCTTTTAAGTATGTAATTCCATCTATCATTCTTTCTCTTCCTCCTCTTCCACTTCCTCTATGTACATCAACGTTTCTCTGTCCTGCCACTCCTCCCTCTCTCTCTCTCTCCTTCTTCCTGCCTCCATCCTCTGTCTAGATTTGCCGTAAACGTAGATGCAGAGGAAGGGAAAGAGGGTAAGGAATGGAAAGAGGGCAAAGAGAAAGCGGTAGATCAGAGCAGGCCGGTGTCTGTGATGAGTTCCCTGAGCTACAGGAAGCGCTCCAACATCAATGACTCCATCGGAGGTAAAGGGGACGACAGCTCCCTCTTCAGTTCCCTCAAGAATGACCAGGAGTCCCAGGAGTCTATCTCCTCCTTCCGTAAGGCCAAGCCCAAAGGCTCCTTACCCCAGGATGACTCCTACTCAGTCAGCTCCAGCTCCTGGAGGAAGTCCCAGACTGGGAACGATGATGGCCGTGGCTCGGTTATCTCCCAGGCCTACACTGAAGCCACCAGCAGGGCTAGGAAGGGCATGGACAGCCGCTGGGGAGATTTCGACAAAGAGTCCACCGTGTCCTCCATGGTCCCCAGCCGGGCCTCCGTCGCTACCACGTGCCGTGGCCTGAGCCCAGACGACACCATTCCCAGTCCCCTGAGCCGCCGCAGCAGCACCTCTCTCAGTCGCCGTTCTGGGGGCAGGAGCCCTGGCAGTGTGAGCTGTGCTGACTCACGCATATCTGACTTCCGCAGCTGCCGCCTGAGCGAGTTTGATGACATGGAGGACAGGCACAGCGTGGCCCTCACTGAGCGCTCCTCGGCCTACAGCTCCCACTCCTCCACGGGACGCAGCCTGTCCATGCCCCCGCCACACGCCCGCTCCTCCTACAGAGATGATGACGAGCTCCCTGACACCTCGGACGTCAAGCCGGCCACTGTCGGCCACCGCAACTACCTGGACCCCGACCTGGAGAAGGCCATCAACGAGGTGCTGAACTTCAAACCCATCAAGTTCAAACGCACCAGCCTGGAAGACTCAGAGGCTGAGGCAGGGAGGAAAGAGGATGATACAGAGGATGACAGGAAGGGTGTGCTTAGTGTCAGGGGGAGTGGCGACCGGGAGGTGGACAGCGGGCGCAGCACCAGCAGTCTGAGACGGTCCGCGTCGGCTGTGGACTGTAGGAGGTCCTCGAGCAGCATGAGCAGCCACAGTCGCAGCCACAGTCGCAGCCACAGCCGCAGCAACAGTCGCAGCCACAGCCGCAGCCACAGTCGCAACAGCGGCAAGAAGAGCCAAGGTAAGAAGAAGAAGAAGAGGAGGGGCCACGGCTCCGAGTCAGACAGCTCCAATGATGACCGCCGCAGCAGGAAGGGCAGCTCCAAGAAGAAGGACAAGAAGTCCAAAAAGGAGTCTTCTTCCTCATCCTCAGATTCAGAGTCTGACTCAGAGTCTGGCTCCAGTTCAGGTGCCTCTACCGTCTCCTACAAAAGCACCAACAGCGTGAAAAGAGCCCCTGGCCGCCAGGCCTCTAGCCCAGAGGGGGAGAGGGAGGCGGGGACGCCTTCTGAGGGGCAGCCCCCTCCTAACAAGAAGGAGGAGAAGAATAGGAAGAAGAAAGTGGACAACCTGATGATGAAATATCTGTACAGACCGGACAGTGACTGAGGCTGGCAGTAGGTGTTGCCTGGTGTGTACTGTGTCTACTGCATGGTGTGATGATGCCAACCACAGAGAGAGTTTCCTCAGTCAATCCTCTTCTGCTGAGTCTCACATTCAGCAGGACCCCCCCCCTCCTTTATAATCTAACCCAGTCACCTTTTGAGAACATCAGCTGTGTTATGAATGATACATCACTTTGACTTATTATTTACTTATTCCTGTAAGGGCTTCAAACTTCACTTGGTTCATCTTAAGACATTTTTGTTTTTTAATTACATCCCTAAATACTAATTGAAGTAGTTGAGGTCCTTAATTCACAGGAGCTCATCCGAAAGCAATTACAGTTTACATCTCTTCAATGGCAGTTGTGACATTGCTTTGCACTGCTGTAATTCCGTTATGGTATTTTGGGGGGAAAGATATAGAGAGAAGGGTATAAGCGTGTTGTGGATGCATTACAATGTCGATTAGCCTAGTAGCAGGGATGTTAGAGCCTAGGAAAAGGCTAAGCTCACGTGGCTGTACCCATAGTGCTGCTGGCTAGTTCTCCACCCAAGTGTCAGCCTGATTTATGGCACCGGAAATAAGAAAATACCAGGTGTCGTCAATTACGACGGCCACCATAGATTTCCCCCTCCAACCCCCTTAACTCTGGCAGTAATTAGACCCACTGCATCGATTTACACAAGCAGCAAGTACATTTAAGATGCACGATTGACAGTAATTAACCCTAGGTTTGCATAATTTAACTGGGCTTGACTGTTAAATCAGGTTGAAACACGCAGTAGCAGTAGGCAGGTAGAATATCTAAAGACAGAGAGAGGGTACGTCAGAGTTGCTCTACTGACGATTCATACGGAAGATTTGCTCTATTGTTTAGAAGTCATTAGAGTGAAAAAAGGTTCACTGGTATTTTTTTCTTTAAACTGAAGGGTATTTGATTGTTCTACACTTGTGAGGCCAGGCAGTGCACGGTAGGTGTGCCATTGTTCTGTTTTTGGAGAGGAAGCCACAGTGCATAGCAGATTCATTCAACCACAAACCAGAACCAGAATCCATCACATTCTCTCTGTGGAATAAGTGTACTTTTTTGTGTCTAAAAATGTAGTTTTATAACTAGAGCTATGGTAGTATGCATCCGTCCATGTGTTTGTGCACATTTAGTTGGTTGAAGCACAATATGTGTAACATTACATAAAAGATAAGAACATTTGATCAATGTTTGGTAATGATCATGCTCCACTGTGTAACTATCCTCAGGACCTGTCATTGATTCTTTCTCTCCCTCCAGTCCTCCTAGCCGAAGACGGTTCTGCTTTGACAAATCTGACGAAGAAGAGGAAGAAAAAAAAGAAGGTGGTGTGTCCCGAGGGTCCTACCGCTCCAGAAACACACGGGGCAGCTACCTGAACAACAGTGACAGCGAAGACAAGCCCTCTGAGACAACATAGTTCACACACCAGCCAACAAACCCTGCATGTTGAGAGGGCCCCTGTGGTGCTGTCATCACACACAACCACTCTACTGTTCTTCTAACCCTGCAACATGGCAATGATACTATACACTATCATTATTATTCTACTGTTACAAAGCAGCTTGCATTGCTAAGGTCTAGAGAAGTACGTCAGTGTACAGTACACAACACTAATGGTTTCTCTCACTCTCCACTGGGCCAACCATCTCTTAGTGTATTTCACCAGTCACATGTGACAATGTCTCCATCTTGGATCTGGCCCCTCCAGTTGAACAGCACCTCCATTAATAATTTCTTGTCTCTGCTGGCTGCATGAGGACAGCTGCTGCTTGGCTGGCGCCATCGTCTCCTACTTCCTAGACTCTGTCATCGTCATCATGGTTGTAACTGAGCCAAAGAACTAGCTATGTTCCCTTGTGTTTTATCTCTGCATCGGGGGACCAGAAAGAAAAAAAATCTAACAAAAAAAGACGGAGGAAATAAGTACCAAAAAAGCCTTTCTTGCAAGTATATGTGTACACTGTGTTATTGCTTATCAAGTAGACGTGTACACTGTGTTATTGCTTATCAAGTAGATGTGTACACTGTGTTATTGCTTATCAAGTAGATGTGTACACTGTGTTATTGCTTATCAAGTATATGTGTACACTGTGTTATTGCTTATCAAGTAGATGTGTACACTGTGTTATTGCTTATCTGAGTCCTGGTAAAAAGACCAGGGTTTATTTTTGGGAGAAGTGCCGCTGACATACAGTACATAGGGTCCTCTACAGCTGTGCTTAGATTCTGGCTGCAGCGCCGCGCCACCCCCCTGAAAGAAGACACTTTCATCGGCTCATCTGCTTGTTTTAGCAAGAGAATAATGTCTCCTAACAGGAAGACAACAGAAGAGAGCTGCAGTGCCAAACTGCTTTGTGATCAAAGTTTTGCCCTTCTCTTCTTTTTTCCGTCTTTTTGTTTTGATGTTTGAAAGAAGATCATTTGTTTTCGAGAGTCCTGCCATCAAGAAAATGAATTTCCAGGAGGTTGGAGCGTAGCATACCCTATGAAATGCCTTGCCTTTTATTTCAACTTGAATTGAACTAAGTACTTTGCAGAAATGCTTTTGGGGTGAGAGTCTTTGACTCTCGCTGTTTTTCTTTCTTCTCTCTGTCGTTGTGGTTGTTGTTGTTCTCGTGCTTTTCACTCGTTTTTTTTCTCTCCATTTGACGTTTGCTTTCCAAAGGGAACGATATTGAACACCATGCTTTATGGTGGTTTGCCTTTAGTTTATATATACTTCAACACCCACATGTTTTCTTTTTCTGATAAACCATACTGGATTACACATGGTGAGGATTTGGGTTCCTCAACGCGCATGTTAAATCCTCCTGTGTTGCATCACCACTCTGTAAACGGGATATAATGCATTCAAATCCTTTTCAGTGTCTCTGAAGCCTATTTGTCATGTAGGATTCATCAGTATTCTGTCCTGAACCAATGCTACTGTTCATAACAGAGCAGCAGTTTAACCAGGAAGATATTAAAGACCCATGCTTTTACGGTTGCTTGGTGTTACATTGAACCCTTCGGCTGTCTCTTTAGTATTTATGAATTAGCGTTAATGAATTGAGCAGGCCTGCCAAAATGTGTATTACCCACCTGTACAAGGCAAGTGGGGCTGAAAGGATTTTGTTGATACTTTGCGTGAAGGGAGAAGTTTGGTGCGTTTGTATTATACATGCTTTTTAAAGACACACCTATCACCTTTTCCCTCAATGCCAGGGTGTCCCCAACTCGGTCTTGGGGCCTGCCAGGGTGCACGTTTTGTTTTTTGCCCTAGCGCTACACAGCTGATTCAAATAATCAAAGCTTGATGATGAGTTGGTTATTTTAATCAGCTGTGTAGTGCTAGGGGTAAAACCAAAGCGTGCACCCGGGGTGGTGGGGGGGGGCAGGACCAAGTTGGGGAAACCCTGCTCTATGCAGTCAACATGAGTTTTAAAAGAAATTGTAAACTGTTTTATGATCTTGTTTTATGATACTCTTAAACCATGTAAACACCAGGCAAAACAAAGAAATGAGCCAACATAACATTGCTGACTGTACACATTAATATTTATATAAATATCTGTACTGATTCATGCTAGCTTTCAAAATAGTATATTTTTATTTTCGTTATTGAACAAAATGACCACTTATTATGAGTAATTTTGCATTACAGTTTAATATATTGTAAATAAATGATGACTCAGACTGTAATTTTATTTTCTCTGTGGGTTTTTGTTTGACATTTTCTGCATTGGTGTTTCAGCCTCCAAGCTCCTATCTGTCTTTTCAGACTTAAATATGCACATTAGAAAATAGTCTCCCACTTAACATTTCTGGAGGGCATACTGTGGTATTTTTTTTAAATGAAAGGCAAATAAAAATAAATTCTGTTCTCTGATGCATCCACTGTTTTCTACAGATTTGAGAAATGTCAACAGTATCACTGACCCTGACTCTGAGGCCTTTCAAATCAGGAACACAAGTTCAATTGGCTTTGGCCTTTATCTTGTTTCCAAAGAAATCTTTTCCCTCTCTTGTGTATGTTTTGATGGCAAATGATTATCAGAGCAAGGAGAAATGGATTACGAAGCATAGTGCTTTCTTCATCATCTTCAACACAACAGCTATTAGCAGGGACACTTTGATTACTGTGTGGGAGACGCCACAACCACCACGGTAAATGCCATCATTTTCCACCATTATGTTAGCATTCTACGTACTGTACGTAACTATAGGGGCAAGGTGCAACTGATAGCCGAGTACTGAACTGAACAAATGGAAGCCCATTGTACTTATATGTACTTAATTACAATTACTGTATGTACCAAAACATTAAGGTTCCTTGGTTAGTCTTTGACAATCATCACATCCCTATGTAACTGTAGGCACGGTGCAGCAGGTAGCCAATTACTGCTAACGCCCAAGAACAAAAGGGTAGAAGCCCATTGTAGCATTACATTACTGTATGTCCCAACAGATAACCATTGACAGAAATCATCATCTCCCTTTCCACCATTATCAAATACGACAGCCATGCCCACATTGCCAAGGTGACCTTTTAATCCTGCACCTTCCAAATACCATTGTTCAGAATCAATACATATTCTCTACAACAGGGATACTGCACTCTAGTTCCTAAAGTAGCCACTCAATCACGGTCTCTCTCATTGTAGTTGACTGTGTTTGAAAAGTGGTCGCACAATGTCCTTCAGCACTAAAATATGATACAACTCTAGTATAATGTACTGTACTTTTCATTCACACACATAATTGTCTTTGAAATTATGCAATACACAGCACACAAGACATAACTCTCCATGGACCTATATAGGGGAACGCTATAACTGTGAAGAATGTCAATGAGCAATATTTTTATGATGGGCCTTATTCTATTGTAGCACTGTCATATAATTGTCTGGTCTTTGAGAATTGCTGACAAGAGAGAAATTGTTCTGGAAAATGCTAGAAGGACAATGGATTTACATTTGGGGAGGAGAAATATCTAATCTGTCAAGCGCTCAATATTCAATCTCATATTTTGATTTGGGCGTAGATTGTGCCATGCATTGTACCCCTCATTTAACTCTGTGGCTCCTCTCCTGCTGTGATCAGAAATACAGACATTAGAGGTTCTGTTCCAGGAAAGATACGAGGACAAAATGACAAAGTATCCAATTCTATCTCATGTTAATGAGTTTAAAGACTGGGCGACAGGTCTGCTTTGTTTTTGTATAAAAGGTATAGGGCACTTAGGGCAAATGACTGCCTCTCAGCCAAGCCAATGAGTAATTATCAAAAGCAAAGAGGATGACATCTCTGATTATTGGTGTTGTGCCATGTTATAGGCCTTTAGTCAGTCATAACATTACTAAATACTGTAGCCTACATAAAATCAGTAAATTATTTCTATCAATGTACCCATGGCATTTTAGCAGTGATTTTTTGACACATGATGTGTATTAATAGGTTGTTAATGTCAAGTAAAATGCCACTAGATGGCAGGTGCTAAATGGATGCTTGACGTATCTGGTTCACACATGTCAGAAGCTTTAATTGAAACTGAAATGTTCATTTAAAATATAAAAAGCTATGAATCACTTGTTCTTATTATTTTTCATGAAATAACAGTGTACATTTCTCATGTTAAACTTTTCCTGTGAAAGTGTGTTTGGAATTAAGACTTAATCGCAAATAATTATAGACTTTAATAAGTAGGAAAGCTTGTGAGGCCGTTATTTGAGTTTGATTGATCTTCGTCATCGTACCATCTGGTAGGGAATGTTTTTATTGAGATTCATTCATCAAGATCAAAGAGTAATTATGACAAAAATCATATAAAATATTGCAAGGAATTACGATTATGTATGAAGAATACCTTTAACAGTTTCAAAAGCCTGCTCTTGTTTGATGTCCTTGCACCCAGTTTGACAAGGTAATACTTTATAATTTCTTGGAAATGTCTAAGTACCACATTTGCATTCCAGAATGACATCCAGAATCAAGACATTCTAGAATAACATCCAGAATTCAGACATTCCAGAATGATGTCCAGAATCCAGACATTCCAGAATGACGTCCAGAATCCAGACATTCCAGAATGACATCCAGAATCCAGACATTCCAGAATGACATCCAGAATCCAGACATTCCAGAATAACATCCAGAATCCAGACATTCCAGAATAACATCCAGACATTCCAGAATGACATCCAGAATCCAGACATTCCAGAATAACATCCAGAATCCAGACATTCCAGAATGACGTCCAGAATTCAGACATTCCAGAATGACGTCCAGAATTCAGACATTCCAGAATGACGTCCAGAATCCAGACATTCCAGAATAACATCCAGAATTCAGACATGCCAGAATGACGTCCAGAATTCAGACATTCCAGAATGACGTCCAGAATGACGTCCACAATTCAGACATTCCACAATGACGTCCAGAATTCAGACATTCCAGAATGACGTCCAGAATTCAGACATTCCAGAATAACGTCCAGAATTCAGACATTCCAGAATGACGTCCAGAATGACGTCCACAATTCAGACATTCCAGAATAACGTCCAGAATTCAGACATTCCACAATGACGTCCAGAATTCAGACATTCCAGAATGACGTCCAGAATTCAGACATTCCAGAATGACGTCCAGAATTCAGACATTCCAGAATGGCATCCCCTCTATGCTACAGGATGCTTCTCGCAAATTCAATGTCTTTATCTGCCAAACCGTTTTAAGGCACAACATTAGTGTTATGTCATGCTCTAATTGTCTCACGTATGAACACACTCTTGGACTGGCGCTGAGGCCTGTGGGTGGACTCTGATTTGTGTTAGCAGAGTGTCATGCAGAGTCCTCTTCCTGGGTTTAACAGTGTACCATACGGCTTCCTCATTTCAGACTACCTGGGAAGATCTCAATTGCATACTCCTCACGTCCTCTATCCTCGTCTCCTTCTCAGATGGGTTTTGAGAAGGAGATGAGAGAGGACACGAGAAGTATGCAATTGAGATCTTCCCCCTTTTCTCCCTGCTATTCCCACCAACAGCCCGCTAGCAGGAAATGGTCAAATGTGTGCCAGTGTTTGTAAGTGATTCTGCTTCCTCCTGCTCAGTGGGAGTTCTCAGAAAGACTTCCCTAAACTAGCGGGTATCCAGGCATTCGACATCGTGGGCAGAAGCCACCTCTTACTGTAGCTACAGTAGCCAGAGGCAATAGGGGGTAGAACTAGATTTACATCGGAAGGGATGTGTTGCACAGTTTCTGGATGGCAGGCAGCAAATTAAAAATAAATTCTACATTAATTAAAAAACCTTTACGTTTGGGGCCTTCCTGCAATTATATTTCTCCCTCTTTTCAGATAGAACTGAATTGAAATGTGTGTGAGGCGGATGTTACTCTCTTGGATTCTTTGCTATTGCTAGAGCTAGTTTTCCCTGACTGGAAAATAACCCACTTCTCTCCAGTAGATTACTAACTCCCACCTCTTGAATCAGTATAGCACATTATTCATTAGAATAGTGAAATAGTGCCCAAAATAGTGCCCATTTGGTAGTTACCCTTGCCAGAGAGAGAAAGAAGAGGGGAGGAAAGGATAGTGGGAATGGAAGGATAAGATGGGGACAGGAGAGTGGGGAATGGAGAGAGGAGGGAGGGCGGGAGAAATAAGATGAAGGGATGGCGAAGAATGGGAGGGAAGGAGGGAGGGAGGTTTGGCGGGGAATGGGAGGGAAGGAGGGAGGGAGGTTTGGCGGGGAATGGGAGGAAAGGAGGGAGGTTTGGCAGGGAATGGGAGGAAAGGAGGGAGGTTTGGCGGGGAATGGGAGGAAAGGAGGGAGGTTTGGCGGGGAATGGGAGGAAAGGAGGGAGGTTTGGCGGGAATAGGAGGCGAGCATGGCTCCTACACTTGGTGGTGACAAGGAGATCTAAAAGCATCTAATGCCTTCAGTGTTCTCCTTGTCTCCCGGCAACAGTGCCACCAAGCTCATTACACTTCCAAATTCTGCTGTATCCCCTTCCTCCTGGGCCTCCTCGTGACAGGCCCTTGTGTTTTGGCTGACTCGTGACCCCTGCTACTCACCCCCCTGCCACATCAACTGCACACTGCCCAGCGCAACTGTCATTTCCTCTGACATGCAAGCTGTTCGATAATGTTTCATCTTCAACTAGAAGGGAGGAGACGGTCAGGAGGAATAGTACTGTGTGGTCCTGCCTGGTCTGTCTCTGTGTGGTGGTCAGTGTTGTCTGGAAGCAACAAAAAACGGTTTAATCAGCTGTCCAATGACATGTCATGCAGTACTTTACATTTGCTATGCAATTTAGTAAGGGACTAAGGAATGGGATATTGATCGGCCATTTTGCACCATGCAGTGCAGTCCTCAACGCACCATAAACACCAAGATCAATGAATCAATGCACCATCAATACGTACTCTGCCAGTCCTCCTAGTATTTGTTAGGATATTCATCTGAAGCTCTTATTTTACGGTTTGGTTCTCCTTTCCCTATCCATCCCCCCCTTCAGGAGTAAACTATGACATCAGAAACCACTCCATCCACCCCCATGGTTCTCTGAAGGCAGGCAAAGCAACAGCTTTTAGGCTATATTAGTCGAACTACTCAACATATTCATCAACCTGACGAACAGTGGTTAAATTGAGTCAGGCTCCTGTACCTTGGGTCAAGAGAAAAGTAGGATCAAAAGTAGCATAAAAGTAGGATAAACCAAAGTAAGGGTTATTCCAAATGAGGCTACGTTTAGGGTGAAACTGGGATGTGGACATGAAGCTAGGGTTAGGGTTGTGGTGGAGGCTGGAGTTAGTGTTGGGTGGAGGCTGGGGTTAGGGTTCGTGGTTGAGTCTGAGGCCAGTGTTAGAGTTGATCTGGGATGTGGACAAAGGTTAGGGTTATGCCATAATTTTGGCACAAACCTAACCCTAGCCTCTACCATGAACCTAACCCTACCCTCTACCACAACCCTAGCCTCCACCACAACCCTAACCCCAGCCTCCACCACAACCCTAACTCCAGCCTCCACCACAACCCTAACCCCAGCCTCCACCACAACCCTAACCCCAGCCTCCACCACAACCCTAACTCCAGCCTCCACCACAACCCTAACCCCAGCCTCCACCACAACCCTAAATCCAGCCTCCACCACATCCCTAACCCCAGCCTCCACCACAACCCTAACTCCAGCCTCCACCACAACCCTAACCCCAGCCTCCACCACAACCCTCACCCCAGGCTCTACCACAACCCTAACCCCAGCCTCCACCACAACCCTAACCCCAGCCTCCACCACAACCCTCACCCCAGGCTCTACCACAACCCTAACCCCAGCCTCCACCACAACCCTAAACCTAGCCTCTACCACAACCCTAACCCCAGCCTCCACCACAACCCTAGCCCTAGTCTCAACCCAAACCCCAACCCTAAGCTGGCTCAATCTTACTCCTGACCCGCCCAAGTAACGCAACCCTACCTCTGAATTCTCAATTTAACCCATGCTGACCAACCTGGCTTTATCAAATGAGCTGAATTGAAACATCACCCTTGGGCTAAGAGCAGCAAACAGTGAGTTGGAATTCCCTGCCTTTCCCTAGATGTGTATTGTTCTGTCCAGTTCCTGTAACTACTTCACCACATGGATGTGTGTGATTCCTCCCACTCTGTTTGCAGGCAGGCAGAATGCCTTGAGTTTTTAACCTCCCACAACCATCATGCCCTGGAGACCTCTCCCTTGCCCTCCTGCTTCATCCTCCTCCCCCGTAGGTCCCTAACAGGGCATGGTGGGTGGATGGATGGTGGATTGTGGATGCCCAGTAGCTCAGTAACCCATGGATACTGTTAATCATGGAAATAGGTGGGCCAACTGACGCCATGCTTGGAGCCTGGAGCTTTGCATGGAAGACTGACCTTACGCCAATGCTCACCTCTGGGGTTTTGTGTGGGAGGGCCTTGACCATATGGCAGTGGTTTACCTCAAAAGGACTCTGCTTTTTACATTACAGATGGTGGTGAGGTCATCAAAAGGTCTAAAAACAATACTGTACTTACTGCACAGATTTCACCGTATTTAAGATTACTTAACTTCTCATTGGGATTGTTCCTCAGTTTACATTATGAAATAGCATTTTCTCTCAGTTTCACCTCATTCTGACATTTTTATACCATGATCTTCACAGTGGAGTATCTAACATTTAATTTCTTAATGGTGAACCAAATATGGATACATTTGCCACACTATGCAACAAGTTTAGAAGTTACTTTGTACATTTTTGAGTTATGAGGTTAATTCAAACTTTGGATTCATTTAACACTTGATAATGTTGCATTTTAATGTCAAATATAATTATGTTTGTAAAAACAACAACTGATGACATTAGCTCCAAGCAAGCGGAGTATGCTTACGAAACTAATCTATCAAGTCCAGAATGACTACCACCCAAAAGGTCATTGTTTTAAGTGAAGTAGAGTAGCCCTTGAAACACCCAAACTCAAACTCATTTGAATATTAATAGACAAACACAACCTGTACGTGCTAAAGGCCAAATCACAGCTTATCGTGTGGTAAACACAACATTTCCATTATCATGTGTTCTAAATGAAAACAAACCAAAATGTAACCAGCCTATGGATGTCTCATAGCATGACTTATTTCCCCCCCATCTGGTCTTCAGTATGAGGGGACTGTTTCCAGTTGTCACCTTGATGCTATTTTGATAACAGGTAATGAAGAGGAAGATGTTATCTGTTAGTAGTTCAGACAGGTGCCTAGACTACCCCTCATTACTCACACCATTCCATTTACCTTGCACAAATTCTTCCAGATCACAGTCATTTCCATGGCTACAGTCCCGTGAAAAAGTATTTGCCTTTTCTGATTCTCTATCTTTTTAACCAAAACCTAATATTAGATAAAGGGAACCTGAGAGAACAATGACAAAAAATATACTTATTATACTTATTTCATTTATTTAATAAACAAAGTTATGCAACACCCAATTCCCCTGTGTGAAAAGGTAATTGCCCCCTTACACTCAATAACTGGTTGTGCCACATTTAGTCTCGCTGATCGCGGTGGAGGAATTTTGGTCCAATTTTGCGTGTAGAACTGGACGACATGGGTCCCATTATGTCCGGCAAAAACCAAACAATGCATTTCGCAGTAAAAACCTCATACCAACTGTCAAGCATTGTGGTGGTAGTGTGATGGTTTGGGGATGCTTTGCTGCCTCAGGACCTGGATGACTTGCCATCATTGAACGAACCATGAATTCTGCTCTGTATCAGAGAATTCTACAGCAGAATGTCAGGCCATTCGTGTGTGAACTGAAGTTGAAGTGCAGCTGGGTCATGCAGCAAGACAATGGTCCAAAACACACATTCAAGCCTACATGAAAATGGCTGAAAAGCAACACATTTTATGTTTTGGAATTGGCTAATCAAAGTCCAGACCTAATCACAGTTGAGATGTTGTGGCAGGATCTGAAACGACCCACAAATGTCGCTGAGTTAAAGCAGTTCTGCAAACAAGAGTGGGCCAAAATTTCTCAACAGCGATGTGAAAGACTGATCAACAACTACAGGAAGCTTTTGGTTGGAGTCATTACAACTGAAGGTGGTGCAACCAGTTATTGAGTTCAAGGGTGCAAGTACTTTTTTACAAGGGCACTGGGTGTTTCATCATTTTGTTTATTCAATTAATTAAATAAGTATGTAACTGTGTTATTTGTTCACTCAGGTTCCCTTTATCTAATATTAGGTTTTGGTTGAAGATCTGATAACATTCAGTATAAAAATATGCAAAAATAGAGAAAATCAGAAAGGAGGCAAAAACTTTTTCACAGCACTGTACCTAGCATTCACTCGCATAGTTGACAGTCATTTTGTGCTTTCTGACTCTCACACGTCTGTTTTTATTCTTAAGACTCTGACACATCTGGGCCTGTTTAGAAGTCTTGTGACAGATGGGGGCAGACAGAGAGGGGGTGGGGGGGGGGAATGAAAGGAAAACACACTGAGTGGAATCTGTGTTATGCTAGTTGTTTTATCTTACATGGAAGCTGACAGAGCTCTGATTGGTGAAAAAGATCAGCCATCGCTCTATTGGCATTGAAGCAGTGGTAGAAAAATATTTGAATATGCAAATCAGAGATGAAAACCTTAAGACCCTTAAGCACATCTTTTCAGATTCATGGCAGGTGTTCTATCTGATAGGAGCACCATTCTTAACCTCTGAACCTACCTGACAGACCCTCCTGAGAGGAGATCATTTTTAAACAGTTCTTGTTTATCTGTCTGTGTTACCGCCTTCTAGCAGTGTGGTGATGTGGAAAAAGCTGCTATCAGTGTAAGTTTCCTGTCATTCTCTGAGCTACATTTCTCCCTGTTTCTCCATGTTGTATTGGCAGCAACAAGGGTGAGCTTATGGTTCCTCATGGTGGCTTGTCCTCTTCATTCCAGAACCACCAGCCCCCCTTTCCTGTCAGCACAGGTTTCTCTGCCTATACTATAACATGGCCTATGTCTGATTAGCTGAGGTTAAAGTCTAAATGCCCACTGACAGACCATCATTATCATTTGACAAGTGCTTAAAGGGATAGTTCAACCAAATTACATGAACTTGTATTTGTGACAAAAAAAAGGCGCTAGCACCCAGAACCATGAAGCTGGCTAGCTGGCTATAGAGATGCAGAAAAAGGGCACTACTTTCAAACGTTAGTCTTCTTCTTAAAAGCGTATCCCATACATACATGTTTGGAAATAGATGATCCAGTGTGTCCTTTCCCCCTGAATATTGCTGGGTGAATATTTGCGTTTGCATGTTTAATGGTCTCCTAATTTTCTATCAATTCAAAGTCACTTAGAGCCAAGAGACTGAGTGGTGCGCTGATCTCTCTGCGTCTCGCTATGCCATTTTCTTATTCCCGCTGAAGGCAGTGGTTGGCAACCATTGTAACAGGCTGGCTGGTTAGTGATTCAAATGTTTACATGGGAAAATAGGTACAGGCAGAGGCACACACGAGCCACTGAAGGCTGCACACTGCACACACACTGCACACACACTGCACACACACTGCGCAAAGACAAATGGTTCCACGGCTGATGTCTTTTTAACTATGTGCTTCGCTTGAAAAAGCCCTCATTCGGGAGAGTGAGAAGGGAGGAGGTAGTGATGCATAAAATCATACAAGCCAATAAGGGTGACGTCTTTTAAGTTTAAGACAATTTGTCACAGATTAACGCGTTTACAGTCTTACAACACTGTTATAGTTGGACTTTAGACTCACCTCTATCAGCTGGCCTCCCATTATGCCCTTCCTCTTAGACTTTGATTGTTGCTTTCATGATGTGGTTAGATAATGGATGTTTGTTTTGTTATTTTATATTTTATTTTGTGCACTTTGAGATTATTCTTGCATAATTAAAAGTGCTTTACAAATGTAATAAAATATTATTACTATTGTTATTATTGGTCTGGTTTGAAATGATGCAGAATGGGTCCCAGGTCTAAGTAGAGGCTATGAGAGTATGATTTCTCAATGATTATCTAGAAAAGCTAGTATTTATTTGCCAGCGGCCATTGTTTGTGTTGTATTCAGCCACACTGGTATGAAAACCTTACATTTCTTCATTTTTTTAAAGCTCTGGTTCCTGAGAAAATGGTTAAGACCATTGCAATCTTTCAGTTATTCTTTGCGCTGTTTGGTGCATTGAAATCTTCGTTGCTATAGCCAGCGAACCCGATCCTACAGTGCTGACTTGGAGTGGGCTTGGAAGAGTCTGATTCTGAAGTGGGAGAGGTCATAGGAGGGCACTTCTCCCATGACTCAGTTCACACAGCAGCTTGCCAACGATTGGGCCAAACTTAAATCTGTGACCTGGGGGGAGAACTAATCACAGTGAGTGAGGCAGGTAGGTCCTCAATCACCCTATAGGCGTTATATAGCCACTATAAAGGCTTTATATAGGCACTATAAAGGATTTATATAGGCACTATAAAGGATTTATATAGGCACTATCAAGGATTTATATAGGCACTATAAAGGCTTTATATAGGCACTATAAAGGATTTATATAGGCACTATAAAGGATTTATATAGGCACTATCAAGGATTTATATAGGCACTATCAAGGATTTATATAGGCACTATAAAGGCTTTATATAGGCACTATAAAGGATTTATATAAGCACTATAAAGGATTTATATAGGCACTATAAAGGCTTTATATAGGCACTATAAAGGATTTATATAGGAACTATAAAGGCTTTATTTAGGCACTATAAAGGATTTATTTAGACACTATAAAGGCTTTATATAGGCACTATAAAGGATTTATATAGACACTATAAAGGCTTTATATAGGCACTATAAAGGATTTATATAGGCACTATAAAGGCTTTATATAGGCACTATCAAGGCTTTATTTAGGCACTATAAAGGGGGGAAATAGTGCACTAAATATGGCAACGGGTGTAATTTCAGGTTGGCCTAGAGTCTATAATGTACTGAAATATATAACCTGCACCTTGTGGAACACCACAATGGGCCTCTATAAATAGCCTGTGTGTTTCTGGCCCATTGTCTGAGTCAGGCAGCCTGTTTGAGCCCTGCATGACGGAGCACATTAAAGAGGACAGAAGCTATTGCTCTGACCATAACAGGGTGTCTATTCATTTAAGTGGGCTCAAGCAAGAGCAAAATTAAGGAGATTTTTCCCTCCTTTCAGCGATGAGCGTGCCGTCAGCTGTCAGCCTATGGGTGAGATGAGGAAACAGACACTGTAGTCAGGAGAGGTGAATTATTCTTGTTGCTATGGGTCTGAGGGAGGGAGGAAAACTCTGAATGTCAACCGGGCTTAAGAATGCCTTGCTTTAGTTTTCTCTCTGCCTGATAAAGGTCTCAGAGCTCCCGAGCTTTGAAGTCATAAAAGCCTCAGCACTGTGCGTCTGGGGCTATAGCGAACAAACTGTATGCCACTCTGATATTCGTTTTTTGTTGGAAGAGGTGAGGGGCCCTCGATGGTATGCCCAAACCCACTGGGTGCCTTTGTAACCATGGCAACCCCCAGGACTTGTGCCCATGGCTTTTGATACCTCAAGTGGAGAAGGAGGGGGAGGTGGCAGAAGAGCTGCAAGTTTTTTGTAGTTTTGCGATTATCCCTGTGCACTGACTGAACACAGCACAGTGCTGCACAGTCTTTACTAGAACACATGTTAAAACACTGATGATATGATGCATGCAAGTGGAACAGGTTAATAGACCGTGATGAACAATCATCCTATTATGGTTACTTTTCCAGATTCCACCACCAAGGGACCAATGGGTTCAGAAGCAAACCACTTCAATTCATACTTTCCCCTGTATTGATTATGTGGCTTCTCAAATGGAGTTAATCCTTCCTGTTATAGAGTAGCACTCTCTCTCTCTCACCAGACAACTGCACTGTGTGCCAGCCAGGTCCTTTAGCATCTATTACAAGTGGAAATGAAGTACACACATAAATACTGTAGGAGGCGGCTATCCGAGCAGATGGAACAGGAGCCAGGAGGACCCAGGCGTCGGCCCTTTGGGACAGGGAGAAGACAGGACCCCTCTCTCTCTCTCTCTCTCTCTCTCTCTCTCTCTCTCTCTCTCTCTCTCTCTCTCTCTCTCTCTGACAGACAGACAGACAGACAGGCAGACAGCTGACAGAGAGGGCCGCTGGCGCCTGAGAGCACCACAAAGACGTTAATTAGTGAATAAAACAGGTCTGGACTCAAAGCTCAACTCTTCACAGCCGGCTTCAAAGACTGTCTAATTAAAAGTTGTCTGACTTGTCCCGTGTAAGATCGCACTCTAAGACACAACTACAGCACATGGTGTTGAAGTAGGTTCAGAGGGCTCTGTGATGTTCAGCACCACTCTGGACCTGAGTGTGTGCCTGGTCTCTGTGGTGTTTTTTTTTTTTAAAGCCAAACTCTTTGGGCTTTGCTCATCCACATACACAAAATTAAGATTGTTCTATATATCAGTTTGGGTCTCAATAAGTTTCAATATGAGGTCCTAAACCTAGCAAGATAGTGCATCCTTGAAGCTGCGTGTGCTAATATAGTCAACATGTTTACCTTGGGGTAACTTGAACCAATGGTTGAGCCAATGGCAAGCTGAGCAAATTGAAGCGTTTTCTTCCCAGGCTTAATGCAAGGCATTATCACTGGGATATGAGGTAACAACAGGGCTTGGCCTATGTAAGTACAAAGTACAAAGTACAAAGTATTTGTTAGGTGTTAAGCCTGTGTTAAAATATACTTAAAATTATTAAAACACTAAAAGTGATTGTGATTGTGTTGAATTGTGTTTGAGAAATAAAGATAGACATGGTTTTAAAAATGTGTGGTAATATTTCATTCAGTACAGAAATGTGTAGTTGGCTTAATTTACCCTGTCCCACGGCTCAACTTGTTCTGCCAAGAGACCACTTTTTTTGGACAAGCTATGTTTTCAAAACTGTAATGTTTACATTAATTTACAGGGATACACAACATCCTGAAATATATGTAGATATCTTTGTTACAAAGACTCCTATATTTCCCTTGGTGGAGTGATGCTGAATATAAAAAGTGTCTCAACTTATCCCACTCTCCTCTACAGTGCTTTAATAATTCTCCATGCAGTAGGCTACTCTGACTACGGCGCAGGAATGACATGTGGTTTCCAATCATATTCAGTGTCTGTGATGTTTTCCATTAGAGTTTGAATCCCAAAGGTAATGCAGTCATGCAGCATGTGATGTGATTGGCATGGCAAACAGGACAATGGTTCTCTCTCTGCATTTTCAACTCCAGAACCACCCTAATCATGTTTCTATTCTATACCTTGCCATAGTGGGAAGATCAAATATTAAAATAGGCTTAATTATTTATCATTTTAAAAAAAAGTCTAACTGAAAGGATGATGGTACACTGATTGTACACCGATTCAGAGTAAATTGCCATTGTGGGTCAATTTAATATGGCCACTACTGTGATACAGTAAGCAGCATAACGCCTATGTCAAATAGTATAACGCCTATGTCATGTAAATGCAATGTTTTATGAAGTGTTATTTTGAAAGGTAATTAAGTGTGGCAACATTTTCTTTTGAAAGGTAAATAAAATGCTTTAGCCTGACCTGAGCATTAGCCATCTATCTACAGTACATGGGAATAGAAAATGGAAGCGCAACACAGTCAGAATTCTGCTGTGATTATGTATCCGGAAGTGTTGGAGAACTCTGGAGGCAGACAGTGTTGCTGCAGGTCTGTCTTGATCAGGTCAGGTTACAGGAGACCACAACCCTACAGATTATCTCTCAACAACAACAGAGGAGGAGAGATCTAGGGTTCTGATGATGTGGGGGGTTTTATGGCCCCTCACGGCCCTGGTAAATCTCTGGTAAATCTCAGGCCACAGAAAAATTCCTTTTGTCCTGTTACTATGGAGAACCATCCTCAGATCATTAAACATGAAATAAAGGGACTTTGGAACAATGGTTTCCGTCAGCCACAGTGGTGGTCATGACGATAGATGGAATATGAAAATGTATGTCATTTTTGTTTTGTTATTAAAGGTTAATAGATGACGTTATTACGAAAAAATTGTAACATGAAGGGTTTTCCTAGTATATGTGTGATGTTTATACATTGTACGTTGTGTGGAAAATGTCCAAATCAAAGGGAATGTTTTGGGGAAGATGAAATGTTAAGTTAGTTGTCTAATTAACTTGGTACGCCCAGAGAATTGCTCTAAAGGCGGCTACACCCACTTCTGACCCAAGGGTATAAAACCTGTTAGTATAGAATTTAAAATATGACTACGTGACCCCAGCTGCAGCAGGGTCTGAAAAAGTCAACCAACCCAGAACACAACGCAAGTTTGAGGGCAAAGAAATCCTTTTCTACCCAAGCTACGGATGAGTAGCTGTGTCTAAGCGGGTG
Source organism: Oncorhynchus clarkii lewisi (assembly GCF_045791955.1). Taxonomy (NCBI): domain Eukaryota; kingdom Metazoa; phylum Chordata; class Actinopteri; order Salmoniformes; family Salmonidae; genus Oncorhynchus; species Oncorhynchus clarkii. The sequence goes on along the minus strand of NC_092173.1, from coordinate 26,081,382 downwards.
AATTCAAGTCGAACCACCCAGCCTCCATCTCCCATCGAATCGTGGTATCTAAAGGGTTTCATTCCTATGCTGTGAGCTCTGAGCTACAGAGCTGTCTGTCCTCAGAAGACCCCTTCCAGAGAAAAGGGGGAGGGAACAGACTCCTTAGCCAAAAGGGACACGGACACCGGGAGGATGAGCAACGAGGTGCGCAGGAGAAGTGCGTCATCGAACAGCGGAACGGTCCACGCAGAGAATCCCCAGAGATCATCCCCCACGTAATTACATCATTATATTCTGACCCATAAGAGCGGCAGTTTGAGGCAAGGCTAGGGTTAGAATATAATAGCTGACAAATTCACCCAAATGTATATTTCTCTTGTGTACTTCTTTTTCTCTCACTTTTGAAATTCCCATTGTGGGTAACACGCGCCATAGTGTGTTGGCCCGTTATACTAAGTTCTAATCAATATCCTATAATGTGTTTTGTCTATGTATATCTTTTATCATCATTTTAGCTTTTTAGTAAATAAATTTTTAATTAAGATTGGTGTGGTACGAATTCATTAGTGGGACCAGGGTCCGTGCAGATTCAAGGGCTATACGACGTTCAGATTATGAGACTGATAGAGGCAACTGGTTAATTAGCGGCTGTTGTAAAATCGATATTCTGATATTAATTTGGGAAATAGAAACTCAATAAAAACTAGTTTTCCCATGGTGCCCCAGGTTAATGAGTTAACAGGTTAATGAGTTAACAGGTTAATGAGTTAATAATTGCTTGATTCAGTTACAGTTTTTCTCAGTCGCTTTGGTGCATTTTTCACATCATCCCTAACATGTGCAAAATAATAAGTGCATTTCTCAGAACAATTTGTACAAACAGCAATATACAATAGATATGTTTCTAAAGCTAGTCAGTCACTAAAAATCCTTAGTACATCTCTCAAAAGTAAATACTCATGCCAATGATCATGTCAGTGTCATCAGAATGATAAGTCATTGAGTCATTGTTCACTAACAAGGTCGTCAAAATGTTTAGGCATGTTGTCAATGTAACTGTGTACTTTGACAGTATTAGCTGATGTAAACTTATTTTACAGTTTGGATGACAGTTACTGTATTGAAAATGCACAAGGCTGCACTTCTATGGCATATATCAATTTCAACAGTACTATTTACCAATTACTGTATGTGGGTTATTGATTGAAAGAGACTGGACAACCCAAGGGGCACAAAGGAAAAAAAATAAATTAGAAAGATACACAGGAAACCACCCCTAAGGCACAACTTTGCCCGCAGCACTGTTGTGCTGTCTCTACACATCCAGACGTTCCTGTCTCTCGGCCCACATATTCTCATCCACATCACACCGGATATTTTCCCTTCCAATGCAACGTGGAAAGAATCTTTTTGAATGCCTTATCCATCCTCTGCAGGCGTCTACTGTGATGTCCTCACATGCTGCATCCATTGCAGCCAGCAGGGTCATCTGTGTGTGTGGCTGACGATCGTACACCTTCCACCTCCATGCTGAAAATAACTCCTCAATTGGGTTAAGGAATGGTGAATAAGGTGGGAGGAATTCTATGAGCATCCTCGGGTGGGTCACAAACCATTGCCTTATGATGTTTGATCGATGGAAACTCACATTATCACAAATGACCACATACTTTGGCAAATCCTCTCTAAACAGACCCCTCTCATCATCAGGGATGAGAGCCCTGTAGAGACTCTCTAAAAAGTTGAGTAGATGCTGGGTGTTGTATGGCCCTATAAGGGGGATATGGGTTAGGACACCATGCTCCGAAATAGCAGCACACATGGTGATATTTCCTCCCCGTTGGCCTGGCAAATCCACAGTAGCTCTGTGACCGATGATATTCCGACCCCTCCCTCAGGTTAAAGCCAGCCTCATCCACGTATACAAAGTTGTGAGAGGGTTCACTTGATTCCAACTCCATTATACGCTATATCCCAGAACACACAGTTGAATTTGTTTTGGTAAGGAAGAGTGACATAAAATGTACATATATTGCATGTTCCTTCCACAGCAATGTAAATGTGTGCAGTTTATGCTTACTGTACTATGTATCACTATAAAATGTTGCTGTAAAGTAGTTACATAGATATATGTTTTACCTGTACATACTGGTACCGTAGCTCCTTAACTCTGTCCTCAATTCCTTTGGAATGGTACACGGTATAGCTGTTTCATACTCATCTGGTTTCTATGCAGCACCCTGTCGGTGGTTGAGATGCTAACCGTATGGATGTTTTCAAAGACATCGTTGTCTTCTATAATGGTCCTTTGTATTTCCCTGAGTCTCATGGCATTGTTTGCTCGGACCATGGTGCAAATAGCCTCCTCCTGTTGAGGTGTGAAAAGGCGTCCTCTGCCACCGGTTTGAGGTAATCTTGCAGTCCTATGTGGGGAAAAATGCAGTGATGCATCGCACACTTTCACATAGACAAAAACTATGCGAACACACATTTTACTGTAAAACATGCAGGTGGGTGCATGTAAGGTGCAGTATGTATCTGTATAGAGTATATTTCTGTATGCTGTGAAATACAAGTGGACTACTGTAATATGAAGCATTGTAGGAAGTATACAGTATACTGCTTATATACAGTAACAGTGCACTGTACATTGGTGGACATACCTGTTCTCTCTTCGAAACGTTTGATCTATTGAGGACACGGTTGATCTCCCAATATTCGGCTGCACCCTTCGACCCGCCTCAGCCATTGTAAGGTCATGATTGACAACATGGTCTGCAATAGTGGCCCTTCTGTCATCAGATATGTGCCTATGTCCTCTTCTGCCTCTTCCTCTGTTTTGCCTTCCACCACGCATCCTTGCTCCTCTTCTTCCTCCTCTTGGCTGTTGACCCTGTTCGTTTCCTGGTCCATCCGTTATTGGAAAATTACTACTCTGTGTTGTGGTCTGTCTATATATGCTTGCCAATTGATTCTTCATGAGATGCACCTTTGAGCAATTCAGACAACTGGTTGATTGTTGGTTGAACTAACACTTTACATTCCTTCATGAGTGAGGGTCAATTTCACCTGCACGATTCATCAATTCACGTTTTTGTACAAAAGATCTAATAGAAATGTGTAAAACTATGCTTGACAGCTTATGACAAATAGTTCAACAATTGTGCATGTAATGGCTTATGCAAGGAACTAATGCCTAGATGTTTTGAGGGGTAAGACTATTCAACAGAGAACCATCTACTATATTTTGATCAACATGACATGAGCAATTGATAATGTGGAAAAAAGCTGACACTTGTACATTATCAATTGCAATTTGTTCAAAGGAATAAGAAATTGCTTTAATGATGTGCACAAGTGACTAGATGATTTGGAATTCGTACAAGTAGTATCAAGAATTGCACTTTTGATCTAAGAAATGCACCAAAGCGACTGAGAAAAACTGTAATCACGTAATTAGAAACTTGTAATCATTCTATGAGCAACAGTCGTCACATTAACCAATACAACGTCACGACAGGAGCAACAGGCAGACAGACAGACAGACAGACAGACAGACAGACAGACAGACAGACAGACGGGTGCAGGGATTTCATTAAAGAAGATCTTTGCACTTGGGAAGATGTTTCCCTCCCCCGTCCACCCACTCCTACCACCTCACCTCCCTCTAGTTACCCATTACCATTGTTGTATCTAATCCAATGCGTACACACTCATACAAATCACATCTTCCCAGCACTTGGTAATAAGGATACAATGTATGCTAGCTTTCAGTTTAATGAAGTTACAGGCAGCCATCTCATTCTGGGGACCATCAAAATTCAGTAGAGAGAGAGAGAGAGAGAGCAGTATACCTCATACTTTCTCTATGTGCTCACTCAGGCATGGCTTCCACGGGCCCGTCTCGCTATCCTAAATAATGCAATTTCAATACAAACTCCAATTCTCGACTTAAATAACGCCCAGTATTTCATCAGCTTTTCTTTTGGGTGGGTGACATATTCTGAGATTGCTTGGCTCGATCCCTCCGTAGCACCCTGTGTAAAAGATGGGAATGGTTGTTTTGTTTATCCATCATAGTAGACAGAGTGTTCCATCACAGGGCTGCAGACTCTCCCTCTTGGTTTGCTGTGAAACAACCAGAGCTATGGCGAGTCATCCCCCCCTGCTTATAACCTGGGGGAGGGAGGCTATATTTAGGGAGATTGGACTTGTTTTCGACCTGAGGTTGGACAAAATGTTGCCATTATCTACTGACATTAATGATGTGATGGGGTATGGGTTTTATGGTTGCATGCTGAACTCTGGAATAGAGCTTTAAATCCTTTCTGCTTTAAATCCTTTCTTAAATCCTGTGTTGTCAAATACATGCACGTAAAGCTTGATTGCAAGTGCCATACTGTCTATTTGTGTTTTAGTGCATAACATGTGTGAGTGCGGTTTGACCATATCAAAGATATGGAGCGTATCATAGCATGCCTGGTGTGACAGTAGTGGACTGCATTCCACTGGAGTGCCTTAGAGTGTGAGCTCATGTTAGAGGTAGTGAGTTGACTGGTTCTACAGTGAGTAGCCTTCCTGCAGTGTTAGCTGAAGGCCTGTGTGGGACAGCAGGATGTTGGCCCAGGGTCCAGCTGTGATCACCAAGCTCATAGCTATGTATACCCCGCTGACTGTCGTCACCGTTACCACAGAGCCCGGTGTGATGTCAATCACCTTCTGTCCATCCTTAATCACGCCCCCCAGTTTTTGGAACTGTCCCTGGTGATGGAGAAAGAGAAACGCTTACTGTAGTGTGAGGTACGCAAGGTGTGTTCAAAACGAATGAGACCAAACTGACACAGAGGAACCTTTGTAACTAAATTGGAATAGTATCAATCAGGTAACATATAAGTACACGAAAGTGCAAGTGAAGTTTACAGTATATATAAGCATCCAAGGCATTGTGACAGGTGAGTTATTGTGCAGAATGGTGGAGTTGTCTAGAAGTCTCTGTGTACAGAGGTACAAGGTCAAGGAGGCCCAGAATGATACAGTCAGAGAAGGGTAGTCTGTCTGTCTCCGCATGGTAACAGCTGGGTCTGACAGAGCCAAGCTGGACATCTACACCAGTCTTTCCCAGAACTACTGTTGATGCTGGAAGTCCAGTTAGAGGTATTAACATGACTGAGATATAAGAAACCTTGGCTTGTGAGAGTAGTTTGTTCATAATCACACAGTTAACACACGTATATTGGAAAAACACTCAAGGTTATGCACATGTGCAAACTCTCAAAGACACAGACCGCCCCTTCACAAAACATCAAGGAGAAAATGATTGATGCTGGCAGATTGTGAGACAGAATGATAGGATGTTATGAAACTAGACATTCAGACAGAATGAGAATGCATGGTGGTAATCTTGGCGGCTGTAGAAACATCTATTATCACGACTAATGACAAGCTGTAATGTATACTTTATGCTTGATCGGCACAAAAGAGAGGACAAATCTGTTCAATCAATACAAGACAGGATAATTGTTCCGAGGCAGCAGTAAAATAACAAAGTGTTTCAGATGGTGTTTTTAGGCTGTTTCTCTCCAGTGCTTTGTTTCTCCTTGCCAATGTCTGAATAAACTCAATTCAATGCTATAAACAATTCCTGTGTAGGTTGTTATCATTGTTGAAAAATACTACTTTTCTCATGGTAGTATGTGTACCGAGGCATATGAATTAAATATGGTATATGAGAGCTACATGTCATTGTTCAGTTCATATGTTCTTTGTTTATTTGTCTCCCTGACGCCATATACAGTATTCCCAAATTGTGTGTACAAGCCATCAAGTATTTCCTAATTAGTGGTCAGTACATAATGGCTAATTACCTAGCTGCTGATAAACACTAATGAATGATCATTACAGAGTCTGACACTCATTGGGGTAATGTAGAGAATTAAGAGAGCAGCGCTAAAGTAAAGGGAGAGCTGTACTTTATGGAGGTCTTATCACACCCTAGAAGCAGCACTGAGACAATGTGGGTTAAAGTAGCAAGGCCAATCAATTAACAGAATCTAGTAATAAGGACCTCTTCTAGGTTGCAAACATAATCCAGAATGCCTTTTACAGATTTGTAAGAAATACATACCAAACTGTTTGTCATTTTTAACTGTAAAGTTTAGAGTGTGCGGTCAGCATACACCATCTTACCTGTACTGGTTTCAGTGTGCAATCAGCATACAGCATCTTACCTGTACTGGTTTCAGTGTGCGGTCAGCATACAGCATCTTAACTGTACTGGTTTCAGTGTGCAGTCAGCATACAGCATCTTACCTGTACTGGTTTCAGTGTGCGGTCAGCATACAGCATCTTACCTGTACTGGTTTCAGTGTGCGGTCAGCATACAGCATCTTACCTGTACTGGTTTCAGTGTGCGGTCAGCGTACATCATCTTACCTGTACCGGTTTCAGTGTGCGGTCAGCATACAGCATCTTACCTGTACTGGTTTCAGTGTGCGGTAAGCATACAGCATCTTACTTGTACTGGTTTCAGTGTGCGGTCAGCATACAGCATCTTACCTGTACTGGTTTTAGTGTGCGGTGAGCATACAGCATCTTACCTGTACCGGTTTCAGTGTGCAGTCAGCATACAGCATCTTACCTGTACCGGTTTCAGTGTGCAGTCAGCATACAGCATCTTACCTGTACTGGTTTCAGTGTGCGGTGAGCATACAGCATCTTACTTGTACTGGTTTCAGTGTGCGGTCAGCATACAGCATCTTACCTGTACTGGTTTCAGCGTGCGGTCAGCGTACATCATCTTACCTGTACCGGTTTCAGTGTGCGGTCAGCATACAGCATCTTACCTGTACCGGTTTCAGTGAGCGGTCAGCGTACATCATCTTACCTGTACCAGTTTCAGTGTGCGGTCAGCATACAGCATCTTACCTGTACCGGTTTCAGTGTGCGGTCAGCATACAGCATCTTACCTGTACCGGTTTCAGTGTGCGGTCAGCATACAGCATCTTACCTGTACTGGTTTCAGTGTGCGGTCAGCGTACAGCATCTTACCTGTACTGGTTTCAGTGTGCGGTCAGAGTACAGCATCTTACCTGTACTGGTTTCAGTGTGCGGTCAGCATACAGCATCTTACCTGTACTGGTTTCAGTGTGCAGTCAGCATACAGCATCTTACCTGTACTGGTTTCAGTGTGCAGTCAGCATACAGCATCTTACCTGTACTGGTTTCAGTGTGCGGTCAGCATACAGCATCTTACCTGTACTGGTTTCAGTGTGCGGTCAGCATACAGCATCTTACCTGTACTGGTTTCAGTGTGCGGTCAGCATACAGCATCTTACCTGTACTGGTTTCAGTGTGTGGTCAGAGTACAGCATCTTACCTGTACTGGTTTCAGTGTGCGGTGAGCATACAGCATCTTACCTGTACTGGTTTCAGTGTGCGGTCAGCATACAGCATCTTACCTGTACTGGTTTCAGTGTGCGGTCAGAGTACAGCATCTTACCTGTACTGGTTTCAGTGTGCGGTCAGCATACAGCATCTTACCTGTACTGGTTTCAGTGTGCGGTCAGCATACAGCATCTTACCTGTACTGGTTTCAGTGTGCGGTCAGCATACAGCATCTTACCTGTACTGGTTTCAGTGTGCGGTCAGCATACAGCATCTTACCTGTACTGGTTTCAGTGTGCGGTCAGCGTACAGCATCTTACCTGTACTGGTTTCAGTGTGCGGTCAGCATACAGCATCTTACCTGTACTGGTTTCAGTGTGCGGTCAGCATACAGCATCTTACCTGTACTGGTTTCAGTGTGCAGTCAGCATACAGCATCTTACCTGTACTGGTTTCAGTGTGCGGTCAGCATACAGCATCTTACCTGTACTGGTTTCAGTGTGCGGTCAGCGTACAGCATCTTACCTGTACTGGTTTCAGTGTGCGGTCAGCATACAGCATCTTACCTGTACTG